>NW_027464819.1:0-244000 GCF_043290135.1 Rhipicephalus microplus
ACTCCACAACTGGAAACTCCACAACTAGAAACTCTGCAACTAGAGACTCCACAACTAGAAACTCCACAACTAGAAACTCCACAACTAGAGACTCCACAACTAGAAACTCCACAACTACAAACTCCACAAATAGAGACTCGGCTACAAAAAATTTCATGTCTAGAAAGTCCACAACTAAAAACTTCACAACTGCAAACTCCAAAACTAGAAACTCCACAACTAGAGACTCCGCAACTAGACTCCACAACTTGAAACTCCACAACTAGAGACTCCGCAACTAGAAACTCCACAACTAGAAACTCCACAACTGGAAACTCCACAACTAGATACTCCGCAACTAGAAACTCCACAACTAGAGACTCCACAACTTGAAACGTCACAACTTTAAACTCCACAACTTGAGACTCCACAACTAGAAACTCCACAACTCAAAACTCCACAACTGGAAACTCCACAATTAGAAACTCCACAACCAGAAACTCCACAACTAGAAACTCCACAACTAAAAACTCCACAACTGGAAACTCCACAACTAGAAACTCCACAACTAGAGACTCCGCAACTAGAAACTCCACAACCAGAGACTCTGCAACTAGAAACTCCGCAACTAGAAACTCCGCAGCTAGAAACTACACAACTAGAGACTCCACAACTAGAAACTCCACAACTAGAAACTCCACAACTAGAAACTCCACAACTAAAAACTCCACAACTGGAAACTCCACAACTAGAAACTCCACAACTAGAAACGCCACAACTAGAGACTCCGCAACCAGAAACTCCACAACCAGAGACTCTGCAACTAGAAACTCCGCAGCTAGAAACTCCGCATTAAAAAACTCCACAACTTGAGACGCCGCAACTAGAAACTCCACAACTAGAAACTCCACAACTAGAAACTCCACAAGTAAAACTCTGCAACTAGAGGCTCCTCTACTAGAGAATTCGCAACTAGAAACTCCAAAACTAGAGACTCTGCACCTAGAAACTCCGCAGCTAGAAACTCCACAACTAGAAACTCCACAACTCGAAACTCCACAACTAGAAACACCTCAACTTGAAACTCCACAACTCAAAACTCCACAACTAAAAACTGCAAAACTAGAGACTTCTCAACTAGAAACTCAACAACTAGAAACTCCACAACTAAAAACTCCACAACTGAAAACTCCACAACTTGAGACTCCGCAACTTGAAACTTCACAACTAGAAACTCCGCTATTAAAAACTCCGCAACTAGAAACTCCGCAACTAGAAACTCCACAACTTAAAACTCCACAACTAGATACTCCACAACTGGAAACTTTACAACTAGATACTTCACAACTGGAAACTCCACAACTAGATACTCCACAGCTGGAAACTCCACAACTCGAAACTCCACAACTAGAGACTCCACAACTCGAATCTCCACAACTAGAAACTCCAGTACTAGAAACTCCACAACCAGAGACTCCCCAACTTCACAACTAGAAACTTCACAACATGAAACTCCAACTAAATACTCCAAAACTAGAAACTCCACAAATAGAGACTCCACAACTGGAAACTCCACAACTAGAGACTCTGCAACTAGAAACTTCACAACTAGATACTCCGCAACTCCACAACTAGAAACTCCACAACTAGAAACTCCACAACTAGAAACTCCACAACTAGAAACTCCGCAACTAGAAACTCCGCAACAGGAGACTCTACAACTAGAAACTCCACAACTAGAAACTCCAAGACTAGAAACTCCACAACTAGAAACTTCACAACTAGAAACTCCGCCACTAGAGACTCCACCACTAGAAATTCCACAACTAGAAACTCCACAACCAGAAACTCCACAACTAGAAACTCCACAACTAGAGACTCACCAACTAGAAACTCCACAACTACAAACTCCACAACTACAAACTCCCCAAATACAGACTCGGCAACTAGAAATTCCATATCTAGAAACTCCACAACTAAAACTGCAAATCTAGAGACTTCTCAACTAGAAACTCAACAACTAGAAACTCCACAACAAAAAAAACTCGACAACTGAAAACTCCACAACTTGAGACTCCGCAACTTGAAACTTCACAACTAGAAACTCCGCTATTAAAAACTCCGCAACTAGAAACTCCACAACTAGAAACTCCACAACTTAAAACTCCACAACTAGATACTCCACAACTTTAAACTCCACAACTTGAGACTCCACAACTAGAAACTCCACAACTAGAAACTCTGCAACTAGAGACTCCACAACTAGAAACTCCACAACTAGAAACTCCACAACTACAAACTCCACAAATAGAGACCTGCCTACAAGAAATTTCATGTCTAGAAAGTCCACAACTAAAAACTTCACAACTGGAAACTCCAAAACTAGAAACTCCACAACTAGAGACTCCGCAACTAGACTCCACAACTTGAAACTCCACAACTAGAGACTCCGCAACTAGAAACTCCACAACTAGAAACTCCACAACCGGAAACTCCACAACTAGAAACTCTGCAACTAGAGACTCCACAACTAGAAACTCCACAACTAGAAACTCCACAACTAGAGACTCCACAACTAGAAACTCCACAACTACAAACTCCACAAATAAAGACTCGGCTACAAAAAATTTCATGTCTAGAAAGTCCACAACTAAAAACTTCACAACTGGAAACTCCAAAACTAGAAACTCCACAACTAGAGACTCCGCAACTAGACTCCACAACTTGAAACTCCACAACTAGAGACTCCGCAACTAGAAACTCCACAACTAGAAACTCCACAACTGGAAACTCCACAACTAGATACTCCGCAACTAGAAACTCCACAACTAGAGACTCCACAACTTGAAACGTCACAACTTTAAACTCCACAACTTGAGACTCCACAACTAGAAACTCCACAACTCAAAACTCCACAACTGGAAACTCCACAATTAGAAACTCCACAACCAGAAACTCCACAACTAGAAACTCCACAATAAAAACTCCACAACTGGAAACTCCACAACTAGAAACTCCACAACTAGAGACTCCGCAACTAGAAACTCCACAACCAGAGACTCTGCAACTAGAAACTCCGCAACTAGAAACTCCGCAACAGGAGACTCTACAACTAGAAACTCCACAACTAGAAACTCCAAGACTAGAAACTCCACAACTAGAAACTTCACAACTAGAAACTCCGCCACTAGAGACTCCACCACTAGAAATTCCACAACTAGAAACTCCACAACCAGAAACTCCACAACTAGAAACTCCACAACTAGAGACTCACCAACTAGAAACTCCACAACTACAAACTCCACAACTACAAACTCCCCAAATACAGACTCGGCAACTAGAAATTCCATATCTAGAAACTCCACAACTAAAACTGCAAATCTAGAGACTTCTCAACAAGAAACTCAACAACTAGAAACTCCACAACAAAAAAAACTCGACAACTGAAAACTCCAGAACTTGAGACTCCGCAACTTGAAACTTCACAACTAGAAACTCCGCTATTAAAAACTCCGCAACTAGAAACTCCACAACTAGAAACTCCACAACTTAAAACTCCACAACTAGATACTCCACAACTTTAAACTCCACAACTTGAGACTCCACAACCAGAAACTCCACAACTAGAAACTCTGCAACTAGAGACTCCACAACTAGAAACTCCACAACTAGAAACTCCACAACTACAAACTCCACAAATAGAGACCTGCCTACAAGAAATTTCATGTCTAGAAAGTCCACAACTAAAAACTTCACAACTGGAAACTCCAAAACTAGAAACTCCACAACTAGAGACTCCGCAACTAGACTCCACAACTTGAAACTCCACAACTAGAGACTCCGCAACTAGAAACTCCACAACTAGAAACTCCACAACTGGAAACTCCACAACTAGAAACTCTGCAACTAGAGACTCCACAACTAGAAACTCCACAACTTGAAACGTCACAACTTTAAACTCCACAACTTGAGACTCCACAACTAGAAACTCCACAACTCAAAACTCCACAACTGGAAACTCCACAATTAGAAACTCCACAACCAGAAACTCCACAACTAGAAACTCCACAATAAAAACTCCACAACTGGAAACTCCACAACTAGAAACTCCACAACTAGAAACTCCACAACTAGAAACTCCACAACTACAAACTCCCCAAATACAGACTCGGCAACTAGAAATTCCATATCTAGAAACTCCACAACTAAAACTGCAAATCTAGAGACTTCTCAACTAGAAACTCAACAACTAGAAACTCCACAACAAAAAAAACTCGACAACTGAAAACTCCACAACTTGAGACTCCGCAACTTGAAACTTCACAACTAGAAACTCCGCTATTAAAAACTCCGCAACTAGAAACTCCACAACTAGAAACTCCACAACTTAAAACTCCACAACTAGATACTCCACAACTTTAAACTCCACAACTTGAGACTCCACAACTAGAAACTCCACAACTAGAAACTCTGCAACTAGAGACTCCACAACTAGAAACTCCACAACTAGAAACTCCACAACTACAAACTCCACAACTAGAAACTCCACAACTGGAAACTCCACAACTAGAAACTCTGCAACTAGAGACTCCACAACTAGAAACTCCACAACTAGAAACTCCACAACTAGAGACTCCACAACTAGAAACTCCACAACTACAAACTCCACAAATAGAGACTCGGCTACAAAAAATTTCATGTCTAGAAAGTCCACAACTAAAAACTTCACAACTGGAAACTCCAAAACTAGAAACTCCACAACTAGAGACTCCGCAACTAGACTCCACAACTTGAAACTCCACAACTAGAGACTCCGCAACTAGAAACTCCACAACTAGAAACTCCACAACTGGAAACTCCACAACTAGATACTCCGCAACTAGAAACTCCACAACTAGAGACTCCACAACTTGAAACGTCACAACTTTAAACTCCACAACTTGAGACTCCACAACTAGAAACTCCACAACTCAAAACTCCACAACTGGAAACTCCACAATTAGAAACTCCACAACCAGAAACTCCACAACTAGAAACTCCACAATAAAAACTCCACAACTGGAAACTCCACAACTAGAAACTCCACAACTAGAGACTCCGCAACTAGAAACTCCACAACCAGAGACTCTGCAACTAGAAACTCCGCAACTAGAAACTCCGCAGCTAGAAACTACACAACTAGAGACTCCACAACTAGAAACTCCACAACTAGAAACTCCACAACTAGAAACTCCACAACTAAAAACTCCACAACTGGAAACTCCACAACTAGAAACTCCACAACTAGAAACTCCACAACTAAAGACTCCGCAACTAGAAACTCCACAACCAGAGACTCTGCAACTAGAAACTCCGCAGCTAGAAACTCCGCATTTAAAAACTCCACAACTTGAGACGCCGCAACTAGAAACTCCACAACTTGAAACTCCACAACTAGAAACTCCACAACTAAAAACTCTGCAACTAGAGGCTCCTCAACTAGAGAATTCGCAACTAGAAACTCCAAAACTAGAGACTCTGCACCTAGAAACTCCGCAGCTAGAAACTCCACAACTAGAAACTCCACAACTCGAAACTCCACAACTAGAAACACCACAACTTGAAACTCCACAACTCAAAACTCCACAACTAAAAACTGCAAAACTAGAGACTTCTCAACTAGAAACTCAACAACTAGAAACTCCACAACTAAAAACTCCACAACTGAAAACTCCACAACTTGAGACTCCGCAACTTGAAACTTCACAACTAGAAACTCCGCTATTAAAAACTCCGCAACTAGAAACTCCGCAACTAGAAACTCCACAACTTAAAACTCCACAACTAGATACTCCACAACTGGAAACTTTACAACTAGATACTTTACAACTGGAAACTCCACAACTAGATATTCCACAGCTGGAAACTCCACAACTCGAAACTCTACAACTAGAGACTCCACAACTCGAATCTCCACAACTAGAAACTCCAGTACTAGAAACTCCACAACCAGAGACTCCCCAACTTCACAACTAGAAACTTCACAACATGAAACTCCAACTAGATACTCCAAAACTAGAAACTCCACAAATAGAGACTCCACAACTGGAAACTCCACAACTAGAGACTCTGCAACTAGAAACTTCACAACTAGAGACTCCGCAACTCCACAACTAGAAACTCCACAACTGGAAACTCCACAACTAGAAACTCCGCAACTAGAAACTCCGCAACAGGAGACTCTACAACTAGAAACTCCACAACTAGAAACTCCAAGACTAGAAACTCCACAACTAGAAACTTCACAACTAGAAACTCCGCCACTAGAGACTCCACCACTAGAAATTCCACAACTAGAAACTCCACAACCAGAAACTCCACAACTAGAAACTCCACAACTAGAAACTTCACAGCTAGAGACTCCGCAACTAGAGACTCCACAACTATAAACTCCACAACTAGAAACTCCACAACCAGAGACTCTGCAATTCCATAACTAGAAACTCCACAACTGCAAACTCCACAACTAGATACTCTGCAACTAGAAACTCCGCAACTAGAAACTCCACAACCAGAGACTCTGCAACTAGAAACTCCGCAACTAGAAACTCCGCAGCTAGAAACTACACAAACTCGAGACTCCACAACTAGAAACTTCACGACTAGAAACTCCACAACTAGACACTCCACAACTAAAAACTCTTCAACTAGAAACTCCTAAACTAGAGACTCCACAACTAGAGAATCTACAACTAGAGACTTCAAACTAGAAACTCAACAACTGGAAACTCCACAACTAGAAACTCCACAACTAGATACTCCACAACTGGAAACTTTGCAACTAGATACTTCACAACTGGAAACTCCACAACTAGATACTTCACAACTGGAAACTCCACAACTAGAAACTCCACAACTAGAGACTCCACAACTCGAATCTCAACAACTAGAAACTCCAGTACTAGAAACTCCACAACCACAGACGCCCCAACTCCACAACTAGAAACTCCACAACATTAAACTCCAACAAGATACTCCACAACTAGGAACTCCACAACTGGAGACTCCACAAGTGGAAACTCCACAACTAGAGACTCTGCAACTAGAAACTTCACAACTAGAGACTCCGCAACTCCACAACTAGGAACTCCACAACTGAAAAATCCACAACTAGATACTCCACAACTAGAAAATCCACAACTAGAAACTCCACAACTATAGACTCAACAACTTGAAACTCCGAAAGTTTAAACTCCACAACTTAAGACTCCGCAACTGGAAACTCCAAAACTAGAAACTCCACAAGTAGAGACTCCGCAACTAGAAACTCCGCAACAGAAGACTATACAACTAGAAACTCCACAACTAGAAACTCCAAAACAAGAAACTCCACAACTAGAAACTCCACAACTAGAAACTTCACAACTAGAGACTCCGCAACTAGAGACTCCACAACTATAAACTCCACAACTAGAAACTCCACAACCAGAGACTCTGCAATTCCACAACTAGAAACTCCACAACTGCAAACTCCACAACTAGATACTCCGCAACTAGAAACTCCGCAACTAGAAACTCCACAACCAGAGACTCTGCAACTAGAAACTCCGCAACTAGAAACTCTGCAGCTAGAAACTACACAACTAGAGACTCCACAACTAGAAACTCCGCAACTAGAAACTCCACAACTAGAAACTCTACAACTCAATACTCCACAACTAGAAACTCCACAACTGGAAACTCCACAACTAGAAACTCTGCTATTAAAAACTCCGCAACTAGAAACTCCGCAACTAGATACTCCACAACTGGAAACTTTACAACTAGATACTTCACAACTGGAAACTCCACAACTAGATACTCCACAACTGGAAACTCCACAACTAGAAACTCCACAACTAGAGACTCCACAACTCAAATCTCCACAACTAGAAACTCCAGTACTAGAAACTCCACAACTAGAAACTCGGCAGCTAGAAACTACACAACTAGAGACTCCACAACTAGAAACTCCACAACTAGAAACTCCACAACTAGAAACTCCACAACTGAAAACTCCACAACTAGAAACTCCACAACTGAAAACTTCACAACTGGAAACTCCACAACTAGAGACTCCGCAACTAGAAACTCCACAGCCAGAAACTCCACAACTAGAGACTCCGTAACTAGAAACTCCACAACTAGAAATTCCACAACTATAAACTCTGCAACTAGAGACTCCACAACTAGAAACTCCACAACTACAAACTCCACAAATAGAGACTCGGCTACAAGACATTTCATGTCTAGAAAGTCCACAACTAAAAACTTCACAACTGGAAACTCCAAAACTAGAAACTCCACAACTAGAGTCTCCGCAACTAGACTCCACAACTTGAAGCTCCACAACTAGAGACTCCGCAAGTAGAAACTCCACAACTAGGAACTCCACAACTGGAAACTCCACAACTAGATACTCCGCAACTAGAAACTCCACAACTAGGGACTCCACAACTTGAAACTCCACAACTTTAAACTCCACAACTCAAAACTCCACAACTGGAAACTCCACAACTGGAAACTCCACAACTAGAAACTCCGCAACTAGAAACTCCGCAACAGGAGACTCTACAACTAGAAACTCCACAACTAGAAACTCCAAAACTAGAAACTCCAAAACTAGAAACTTCACAACTAGAAACTCCGCCACTAGAGACTCCACCACTAGAAATTCCACAACTAGAAACTCCACAACCAGAAACTCCACAACTAGAAGCTCCACAACTAGAAACTCCACAACTAGAGACTCACCAACTAGAAACTCCACAACTGGAAACTCCACAACTAGAAACTCCACAACTAGAAACTCCACAACTAAAGACTCCGCAACTAGAAACTCCACAACCAGAGACTCTGCAACTAGAAACTCCGCAGCTAGAAACTCCGCATTTAAAAACTCCACAACTTGAGACGCCGCAACTAGAAACTCCACAACTTGAAACTCCACAACTAGAAACTCCACAACTAAAAACTCTGCAACTAGAGGCTCCTCAACTAGAGAATTCGCAACTAGAAACTCCAAAACTAGAGACTCTGCACCTAGAAACTCCGCAGCTAGAAACTCCACAACTAGAAACTCCACAACTCGAAACTCCACAACTAGAAACACCACAACTTGAAACTCCACAACTCAAAACTCCACAACTAAAAACTGCAAAACTAGAGACTTCTCAACTAGAAACTCAACAACTAGAAACTCCACAACTAAAAACTCCACAACTGAAAACTCCACAACTTGAGACTCCGCAACTTGAAACTTCACAACTAGAAACTCCGCTATTAAAAACTCCGCAACTAGAAACTCCGCAACTAGAAACTCCACAACTTAAAACTCCACAACTAGATACTCCACAACTGGAAACTTTACAACTAGATACTTTACAACTGGAAACTCCACAACTAGATATTCCACAGCTGGAAACTCCACAACTCGAAACTCTACAACTAGAGACTCCACAACTCGAATCTCCACAACTAGAAACTCCAGTACTAGAAACTCCACAACCAGAGACTCCCCAACTTCACAACTAGAAACTTCACAACATGAAACTCCAACTAGATACTCCAAAACTAGAAACTCCACAAATAGAGACTCCACAACTGGAAACTCCACAACTAGAGACTCTGCAACTAGAAACTTCACAACTAGAGACTCCGCAACTCCACAACTAGAAACTCCACAACTGGAAACTCCACAACTAGAAACTCCGCAACTAGAAACTCCGCAACAGGAGACTCTACAACTAGAAACTCCACAACTAGAAACTCCAAGACTAGAAACTCCACAACTAGAAACTTCACAACTAGAAACTCCGCCACTAGAGACTCCACCACTAGAAATTCCACAACTAGAAACTCCACAACCAGAAACTCCACAACTAGAAACTCCACAACTAGAAACTTCACAGCTAGAGACTCCGCAACTAGAGACTCCACAACTATAAACTCCACAACTAGAAACTCCACAACCAGAGACTCTGCAATTCCATAACTAGAAACTCCACAACTGCAAACTCCACAACTAGATACTCTGCAACTAGAAACTCCGCAACTAGAAACTCCACAACCAGAGACTCTGCAACTAGAAACTCCGCAACTAGAAACTCCGCAGCTAGAAACTACACAAACTCGAGACTCCACAACTAGAAACTTCACGACTAGAAACTCCACAACTAGACACTCCACAACTAAAAACTCTTCAACTAGAAACTCCTAAACTAGAGACTCCACAACTAGAGAATCTACAACTAGAGACTTCAAACTAGAAACTCAACAACTGGAAACTCCACAACTAGAAACTCCACAACTAGATACTCCACAACTGGAAACTTTGCAACTAGATACTTCACAACTGGAAACTCCACAACTAGATACTTCACAACTGGAAACTCCACAACTAGAAACTCCACAACTAGAGACTCCACAACTCGAATCTCAACAACTAGAAACTCCAGTACTAGAAACTCCACAACCACAGACGCCCCAACTCCACAACTAGAAACTCCACAACATTAAACTCCAACAAGATACTCCACAACTAGGAACTCCACAACTGGAGACTCCACAAGTGGAAACTCCACAACTAGAGACTCTGCAACTAGAAACTTCACAACTAGAGACTCCGCAACTCCACAACTAGGAACTCCACAACTGAAAAATCCACAACTAGATACTCCACAACTAGAAAATCCACAACTAGAAACTCCACAACTATAGACTCAACAACTTGAAACTCCGAAAGTTTAAACTCCACAACTTAAGACTCCGCAACTGGAAACTCCAAAACTAGAAACTCCACAAGTAGAGACTCCGCAACTAGAAACTCCGCAACAGAAGACTATACAACTAGAAACTCCACAACTAGAAACTCCAAAACAAGAAACTCCACAACTAGAAACTCCACAACTAGAAACTTCACAACTAGAGACTCCGCAACTAGAGACTCCACAACTATAAACTCCACAACTAGAAACTCCACAACCAGAGACTCTGCAATTCCACAACTAGAAACTCCACAACTGCAAACTCCACAACTAGATACTCCGCAACTAGAAACTCCGCAACTAGAAACTCCACAACCAGAGACTCTGCAACTAGAAACTCCGCAACTAGAAACTCTGCAGCTAGAAACTACACAACTAGAGACTCCACAACTAGAAACTCCGCAACTAGAAACTCCACAACTAGAAACTCTACAACTCAATACTCCACAACTAGAAACTCCACAACTGGAAACTCCACAACTAGAAACTCTGCTATTAAAAACTCCGCAACTAGAAACTCCGCAACTAGATACTCCACAACTGGAAACTTTACAACTAGATACTTCACAACTGGAAACTCCACAACTAGATACTCCACAACTGGAAACTCCACAACTAGAAACTCCACAACTAGAGACTCCACAACTCAAATCTCCACAACTAGAAACTCCAGTACTAGAAACTCCACAACTAGAAACTCGGCAGCTAGAAACTACACAACTAGAGACTCCACAACTAGAAACTCCACAACTAGAAACTCCACAACTAGAAACTCCACAACTGAAAACTCCACAACTAGAAACTCCACAACTGAAAACTTCACAACTGGAAACTCCACAACTAGAGACTCCGCAACTAGAAACTCCACAGCCAGAAACTCCACAACTAGAGACTCCGTAACTAGAAACTCCACAACTAGAAATTCCACAACTATAAACTCTGCAACTAGAGACTCCACAACTAGAAACTCCACAACTACAAACTCCACAAATAGAGACTCGGCTACAAGACATTTCATGTCTAGAAAGTCCACAACTAAAAACTTCACAACTGGAAACTCCAAAACTAGAAACTCCACAACTAGAGTCTCCGCAACTAGACTCCACAACTTGAAGCTCCACAACTAGAGACTCCGCAAGTAGAAACTCCACAACTAGGAACTCCACAACTGGAAACTCCACAACTAGATACTCCGCAACTAGAAACTCCACAACTAGGGACTCCACAACTTGAAACTCCACAACTTTAAACTCCACAACTCAAAACTCCACAACTGGAAACTCCACAACTGGAAACTCCACAACTAGAAACTCCGCAACTAGAAACTCCGCAACAGGAGACTCTACAACTAGAAACTCCACAACTAGAAACTCCAAAACTAGAAACTCCAAAACTAGAAACTTCACAACTAGAAACTCCGCCACTAGAGACTCCACCACTAGAAATTCCACAACTAGAAACTCCACAACCAGAAACTCCACAACTAGAAGCTCCACAACTAGAAACTCCACAACTAGAGACTCACCAACTAGAAACTCCACAACTAGAAACTCCACAACTACAAGCTCCACAAATACAGACTCGGCAACCAGAAATTTCATATCTAGAAACTCCACAACTAAAACTGCAAAACTAGAGACTTCTCAACTAGAAACTCAACAACTAGAATCTCCACAGCTAAAAACTCGACAACTGAAAACTCCACAACTTGAGACTCCGCAACTTGAAACTTCACAACTAGAAACTCCGCTATTAAAAACTCCGCAACTAGAAACTCCACAACTAGAAACTCCACAAGTTAAAACAAAACTCCACAACTAGATACTCCACAACTTTAAACTCCACAACTTGAGACTCCACAACTAGAAACTCCACAACTAGAAACTCTGCAACTAGAGACTCCACAACTAGAAACTCCACAACTACAAACTCCACAAATAGAGACTCGGCTACGACATTTCATGTCTAGAAAGTCCACAACTAAAAACTTCACAACTGGAAACTCCAAAACTAGAAACTCCACAACTAGAGTCTCCGCAACTAGACTCCACAACTTGAAGCTCCACAACTAGAGACTCCGCAAGTAGAAACTCCACAACTAGAAACTCCACAACTGGAAACTCCACAACTAGATACTCCGCAACTAGAAACTCCACAACTAGAGACTCCACAACTTGAAACGTCACAACTTTAAACTCCACAACTTGAGACTCCACAACTAGAAACTCCACAACTCAAAACTCCACAACTGGAAACTCCACAATTAGAAACTCCACAACCAGAAACTCCACAACTAGAAACTCCACAACTAAAAACTCCACAACTGGAAACTCCACAACTAGAAACTCCACAACTAGAGACTCCGCAACTAGAAACTCCACAACCAGAGACTCTGCAACTAGAAACTCCGCAACTAGAAACTCCGCAGCTAGAAACTACACAACTAGAGACTCCACAACTAGAAACTCCACAACTAGAAACTCCACAACTAGAAACTCCACAACTAAAAACTCCACAACTGGAAACTCCACAACTAGAAACTCCACAACTAGAAACGCCACAACTAGAGACTCCGCAACTAGAAACTCCACAACCAGAGACTCTGCAACTAGAAACTCCGCAGCTAGAAACTCCGCATTAAAAAACTCCACAACTTGAGACGCCGCAACTAGAAACTCCACAACTTGAAACTCCACAACTAGAAACTCCACAAGTAAAACTCTGCAACTAGAGGCTCCTCTACTAGAGAATTCGCAACTAGAAACTCCAAAACTAGAGACTCTGCACCTAGAAACTCCGCAGCTAGAAACTCCACAACTAGAAACTCCACAACTCGAAACTCCACAACTAGAAACACCACAACTTGAAACTCCACAACTCAAAACTCCACAACTAAAAACTGCAAAACTAGAGACTTCTCAACTAGAAACTCAACAACTAGAAACTCCACAACTAAAAACTCCACAACTGAAAACCACAACTTGAGACTCCGCAACTTGAAACTTCACAACTAGAAACTCCGCTATTAAAAACTCCGCAACTAGAAACTCCGCAACTAGAAACTCCACAACTTAAAACTCCACAACTAGATACTCCACAACTGGAAACTTTACAACTAGATACTTCACAACTGGAAACTCCACAACTAGATACTCCACAGCTGGAAACTCCACAACTCGAAACTCCACAACTAGAGACTCCACAACTCGAATCTCCACAACTAGAAACTCCCGTACTAGAAACTCCACAACCAGAGACTCCCCAACTTCACAACTAGAAACTTCACAACATGAAACTCCAACTAGATACTCCAAAACTAGAAACTCCACAAATAGAGACTCCACAACTGGAAACTCCACAACTAGAGACTCTGCAACTAGAAACTTCACAACTAGAGACTCCGCAACTCCACAACTAGAAACTCCACAACTAGAAACTCCACAACTAGAAACTCCACAACTAGAAACTCCGCAACTAGAAACTCCGCAACAGGAGACTCTACAACTAGAAACTCCACAACTAGAAACTCCAAGACTAGAAACTCCACAACTAGAAACTTCACAACTAGAAACTCCGCCACTAGAGACTCCACCACTAGAAATTCCACAACTAGAAACTCCACAACCAGAAACTCCACAACTAGAAACTCCACAACTAGAGACTCACCAACTAGAAACTCCACAACTACAAACTCCACAACTACAAACTCCCCAAATACAGACTCGACAACTAGAAATTCCATATCTAGAAACTCCACAACTAAAACTGCAAATCTAGAGACTTCTCAACTAGAAACTCAACAACTAGAAACTCCACAACAAAAAAAACTCGACAACTGAAAACTCCACAACTTGAGACTCCGCAACTTGAAACTTCACAACTAGAAACTCCGCTATTAAAAACTCCGCAACTAGAAACTCCACAACTAGAAACTCCACAACTTAAAACTCCACAACTAGATACTCCACAACTTTAAACTCCACAACTTGAGACTCCACAACTAGAAACTCCACAACAAGAAACTCTGCAACTAGAGACTCCACAACTAGAAACTCCACAACTAGAAACTCCACAACTACAAACTCCACAAATAGAGACCTGCCTACAAGAAATTTCATGTCTAGAAAGTCCACAACTAAAAACTTCACAACTGGAAACTCCAAAACTAGAAACTCCACAACTAGAGACTCCGCAACTAGACTCCACAACTTGAAACTCCACAACTAGAGACTCCGCAACTAGAAACTCCACAACTAGAAACTCCACAACTGGAAACTCCACAACTGGAAACTCTGCAACTAGAGACTCCACAACTAGAAACTCCACAACTAGAAACTCCACAACTAGAGACTCCACAACTAGAAACTCCACAACTACAAACTCCACAAATAGAGACTCGGCTACAAAAAATGTCATGTCTACAAAGTCCACAACTAAAAACTTCACAACTGGAAACTCCAAAACTAGAAACTCCACAACTAGAGACTCCGCAACTAGACTCCACAACTTGAAACTCCACAACTAGAGACTCCGCAACTAGAAACTCCACAACTAGAAACTCCACAACTGGAAACTCCACAACTAGATACTCCGCAACTAGAAACTCCACAACTAGAGACTCCACAACTTGAAACGTCACAACTTTAAACTCCACAACTTGAGACTCCACAACTAGAAACTCCACAACTCAAAACTCCACAACTGGAAACTCCACAATTAGAAACTCCACAACCAGAAACTCCACAACTAGAAACTCCACAATTAAAAATCCACAACTGGAAACTCCACAACTAGAAACTCCACAACTAGAGACTCCGCAACTAGAAACTCCACAACCAGAGACTCTGCAACTAGAAACTCCGCAACTAGAAACTCCTCAGCTAGAAACTACACAACTAGAGACTCCACAACTAAAAACTCCACAACTCTAAACTCCACAACTAGAAACACCACAACTTGAAACTCCACAACTCAAAACTCCACAACTAAAAACTGCAAAACTAGAGACTTCTCAACTAGAAACTCAACAACTAGAAACTCCACAACTAAAAACTCCACAACTGAAAACTCCACAACTTGAGACTCCGCAACTTGAAACTTCACAACTAGAAACTCCGCTATTAAAAACTCCGCAACTAGAAACTCCGCAACTAGAAACTCCACAACTTAAAACTCCACAACTAGATACTCCACAACTGGAAACTTTACAAGTAGATACTTTACAACTGGAAACTCCACAACTAGATACTCCACAGCTGGAAACTCCACAACTCGAAACTCCACAACTAGAGACTCCACAACTCGAATCTCCACAACTAGAAACTCCAGTACTAGAAACTCCACAACCAGAGACTCCCCAACTTCACAACTAGAAACTTCACAACATGAAACTCCAACTAGATACTCCAAAACTAGAAACTCCACAAATAGAGACTCCACAACTGGAAACTCCACAACTAGAGACTCTGCAACTAGAAACTTCACAACTAGAGACTCCAAAACTCCACAACTAGAAACTCCACAACTGGAAACTCCACAACTAGAAACTCCGCAACTAGAAACTCCGCAACAGGAGACTCTACAACTAGAAACTCCACAACTAGAAACTCCAAGACTAGAAACTCCACAACTAGAAACTTCACAACTAGAAACTCCACCACTAGAGACTCCACCACTAGAAATTCCACAACTAGAAACTCCACAACCAGAAACTCCACAACTAGAAACTCCACAACTAGAGACTCACCAACTAGAAACTCCACAACTAGAAACTCCACAACTACAAACTCCCGAAATACAGACTCGGCAACTAGAGATTCCATATCTAGAAACTCCACAACTAAAACTGCAAATCTAGAGACTTCTCAACTAGAAACTCAACAACTAGAAACTCCACAACAAAAAAAACTCGACAACTGAAAACTCCACAACTTGAGACTCCACAACTAGAAACTCCACAACTAGAAACTCTGCAACTAGAGACTCCACAACTAGAAACTCCACAACTAGAAACTCCACAACTACAAACTCCACAAATAGAGACTCGGCTACAAGAAATTTCATGTCTAGAAAGTCCACAACTAAAAACTTCACAACTGGAAACTCCAAAACCAGAAACTCCACAACTAGAGACTCCGCAACTAGACTCCACAACTTGAAACTCCACAACTAGAGACTCCGCAACTAGAAACTCCACAACTAGAAACTCCACAACTGGAAACTCCACAACTAGATACTCCGCAACTAGAAACTCCACAACTAGAGACTCCACAACTTGAAACTCCACAACTTTAAACTCCACAACTTGAGACTCCACAACTAGAAACTCCACAACTCAAAACTCCACAACTGGAAACTCCACAATTAGAAACTCCACAACCAGAAACTCCACAACTAGAAACTCCACAACTAAAAACTCCACAACTGGAAACTCCACAACTAGAAACTCCACAACTAGAAACTCCACAACTAGAGACTCCGCAACTAGAAACTCCACATCCAGAGACTCTGCAACTAGAAACTCCGCAACTAGAAACTCCGCAGCTAGAAACTACACAACTAGAGACTCCACAACTAGAAACTCCACAACTAGAAACTCCACAACTAGAAACTCCACAACTAAAAACTCCAGAACTGGAAACTCCACAACTACAAACTCCAAAACTCGAAACTCCACAACTCGAAACTCCACAACTGGAAACTCCACAACTAGACACTCCACAACTAAAAACTCTTCAACTAGAAACTCCAAAACTAGAGACTCCACAACTAGAGAGACTACAACTAGAGACCTAAAAACTCAACAACTAGAAACTTCAAAATTCGAAAATCTACTAGAAACTACACAACTGGAAACTCCACAACTAGACACTCCACAACTAGAAACTCCACAACTAGAGACTCTGCAACTATGGAACTCCGCAACTAGAAACTCCGCAACAAGAAATTCCAGAGCTAGAAACATCACAACTAGACACTCCGCTACTAGAAACTCCACAACTTGAGACGCCGCAACTAGAAACTCCACAACTTGAAACTTCACAACGAGAAACTCGACAACTAGAAACTCCCCAAATACAGACTCGGCAACTAGAAATTCCATATCTAGAAACTCCACAACTAAAACTGCAAATCTAGAGACTTCTCAACTAGAAACTCAACAACTAGAAACTCCACAACAAAAAAAACTCGACAACTGAAAACTCCACAACTTGAGACTCCGCAACTTGAAACTTCACAACTAGAAACTCCGCTATTAAAAACTCCGCAACTAGAAACTCCACAACTAGAAACTCCACAACTTAAAACTCCACAACTAGACACTCCACAACTTTAAACTCCACAACTTGAGACTCCACAACCAGAAACTCCACAACTAGAAACTCTGCAACTAGAGACTCCACAACTAGAAACTCCACAACTAGAAACTCCACAACTACAAACTCCACAAATAGAGACCTGCCTACAAGAAATTTCATGTCTAGAAAGTCCACAACTAAAAACTTCACAACTGGAAACTCCAAAACTAGAAACTCCACAACTAGAGACTCCGCAACTAGACTCCACAACTTGAAACTCCACAACTAGAGACTCCGCAACTAGAAACTCCACAACTAGAAACTCCACAACTGGAAACTCCACAACTAGAAACTCTGCAACTAGAGACTCCACAACTAGAAACTCCACAACTTGAAACGTCACAACTTTAAACTCCACAACTTGAGACTCCACAACTAGAAACTCCACAACTCAAAACTCCACAACTGGAAACTCCACAATTAGAAACTCCACAACCAGAAACTCCACAACTAGAAACTCCACAATAAAAACTCCACAACTGGAAACTCCACAACTAGAAACTCCACAACTAGAAACTCCACAACTAGAAACTCCACAACTACAAACTCCCCAAATACAGACTCGGCAACTAGAAATTCCATATCTAGAAACTCCACAACTAAAACTGCAAATCTAGAGACTTCTCAACTAGAAACTCAACAACTAGAAACTCCACAACAAAAAAAACTCGACAACTGAAAACTCCACAACTTGAGACTCCGAAACTTGAAACTTCACAACTAGAAACTCCGCTATAAAAAACTGCGCAACTAGAAACTCCACAACTAGAAACTCCACAACTTAAAACTCCACAACTAGATACTCCACAACTTTAAACTCCACAACTTGAGACTCCACAACTAGAAACTCCACAACTAGAAACTCTGCAACTAGAGACTCCACAACTAGAAACTCCACAACTAGAAACTCCACAACTACAAACTCCACAAATAGAGACCTGCCTACAAGAAATTTCATGTCTAGAAAGTCCACAACTAAAAACTTCACAACTGGAAACTCCAAAACTAGAAACTTCACAACTAGAGACTCCGCAACTAGGCTCCACAACTTGAAACTCCACAACTAGAGACTCCGCAACTAGAAACTCCACAACTAGAAACTCCACAACTGGAAACTCCACAACTAGAAACTCTGCAACTAGAGACTCCACAACTAGAAACTCCACAACTAGAAACTCCACAACTAGAGACTCCACAACTAGAAACTCCACAACTACAAACTCCACAAATAGAGACTCGGCTACAAAAAATTTCATGTCTAGAAAGTCCACAACTAAAAACTTCACAACTGGAAACTCCAAAACTAGAAACTCCACAACTAGAGACTCCGCAACTAGACTCCACAACTTGAAACTCCACAACTAGAGACTCCGCAACTAGAAACTCCACAACTAGAAACTCCACAACTGGAAACTCCACAACTAGATACTCCGCAACTAGAAACTCCACAACTAGAGACTCCACAACTTGAAACGTCACAACTTTAAACTCCACAACTTGAGACTCCACAACTAGAAACTCCACAACTCAAAACTCCACAACTGGAAACTCCACAATTAGAAACTCCACAACCAGAAACTCCACAACTAGAAACTCCACAATAAAAACTCCACAACTGGAAACTCCACAACTAGAAACTCCACAACTAGAGACTCCGCAACTAGAAACTCCACAACCAGAGACTCTGCAACTAGAAACTCCGCAACTAGAAACTCCGCAGCTAGAAACTACACAACTAGAGACTCCACAACTAGAAACTCCACAACTAGAAACTCCACAACTAGAAACTCCACAACTAAAAACTCCACAACTGGAAACTCCACAACTAGAAACTCCACAACTAGAAACTCCACAACTAAAGACTCCGCAACTAGAAACTCCACAACCAGAGACTCTGCAACTAGAAACTCCGCAGCTAGAAACTCCGCATTTAAAAACTCCACAACTTGAGACGCCGCAACTAGAAACTCCACAACTTGAAACTCCACAACTAGAAACTCCACAACTAAAAACTCTGCAACTAGAGGCTCCTCAACTAGAGAATTCGCAACTAGAAACTCCAAAACTAGAGACTCTGCACCTAGAAACTCCGCAGCTAGAAACTCCACAACTAGAAACTCCACAACTCGAAACTCCACAACTAGAAACACCACAACTTGAAACTCCACAACTCAAAACTCCACAACTAAAAACTGCAAAACTAGAGACTTCTCAACTAGAAACTCAACAACTAGAAACTCCACAACTAAAAACTCCACAACTGAAAACTTCACAACTTGAGACTCCGCAACTTGAAACTTCACAAATAGAAACTCCGCTATTAAAAACTCCGCAACTAGACACTCCGCAACTAGAAACTCCACAACTTAAAACTCCACAACTAGATACTCCACAACTGGAAACTTTACAACTAGATACTTTACAACTGGAAACTCCACAACTAGATATTCCACAGCTGGAAACTCCACAACTCGAAACTCTACAACTAGAGACTCCACAACTCGAATCTCCACAACTAGAAACTCCAGTACTAGAAACTCCACAACCAGAGACTCCCCAACTTCACAACTAGAAACTTCACAACATGAAACTCCAACTAGATACTCCAAAACTAGAAACTCCACAAATAGAGACTCCACAACTGGAAACTCCACAACTAGAGACTCTGCAACTAGAAACTTCACAACTAGAGACTCCGCAACTCCACAACTAGAAACTCCACAACTGGAAACTCCACAACTAGAAACTCCGCAACTAGAAACTCCGCAACAGGAGACTCTACAACTAGAAACTCCACAACTAGAAACTCCAAGACTAGAAACTCCACAACTAGAAACTTCACAACTAGAAACTCCGCCACTAGAGACTCCACCACTAGAAATTCCACAACTAGAAACTCCACAACCAGAAACTCCACAACTAGAAACTCCACAACTAGAAACTTCACAGCTAGAGACTCCGCAACTAGAGACTCCACAACTATAAACTCCACAACTAGAAACTCCACAACCAGAGACTCTGCAATTCCATAACTAGAAACTCCACAACTGCAAACTCCACAACTAGATACTCTGCAACTAGAAACTCCGCAACTAGAAACTCCACAACCAGAGACTCTGCAACTAGAAACTCCGCAACTAGAAACTCCGCAGCTAGAAACTACACAACTCGAGACTCCACAACTAGAAACTTCACGACTAGAAACTCCACAACTAGACACTCCACAACTAAAAACTCTTCAACTAGAAACTCCTAAACTAGAGACTCCACAACTAGAGAATCTACAACTAGAGACTTCAAACTAGAAACTCAACAACTGGAAACTCCACAACTAGAAACTCCACAACTAGATACTCCACAACTGGAAACTTTGCAACTAGATACTTCACAACTGGAAACTCCACAACTAGATACTTCACAACTGGAAACTGCACAACTAGAAACTCCACAACTAGAGACTCCACAACTCGAATCTCAACAACTAGAAACTCCAGTACTAGAAACTCCACAACCACAGACGCCCCAACTCCACAACTAGAAACTCCACAACATTAAACTCCAACAAGATACTCCACAACTAGGAACTCCACAACTGGAGACTCCACAAGAGGAAACTCCACAACTAGAGACTCTGCAACTAGAAACTTCACAACTAGAGACTCCGCAACTCCACAACTAGGAACTCCACAACTGAAAAATCCACAACTAGATACTCCACAACTAGAAAATCCACAACTAGAAACTCCACAACTATAGACTCAACAACTTGAAACTCCGAAAGTTTAAACTCCACAACTTAAGACTCCACAACTGGAAACTCCAAAACTAGAAACTCCACAAGTAGAGACTCCGCAACTAGAAACTCCGCAACAGAAGACTATACAACTAGAAACTCCACAACTAGAAACTCCAAAACAAGAAACTCCACAACTAGAAACTCCACAACTAGAAACTTCACAACTAGAGACTCCGCAACTAGAGACTCCACAACTATAAACTCCACAACTAGAAACTCCACAACCAGAGACTCTGCAATTCCACAACTAGAAACTCCACAACTGCAAACTCCACAACTAGATACTCCGCAACTAGAAACTCCGCAACTAGAAACTCCACAACCAGAGACTCTGCAACTAGAAACTCCGCAACTAGAAACTCTGCAGCTAGAAACTACACAACTAGAGACTCCACAACTAGAAACTCCGCAACTAGAAACTCCACAACTAGAAACTCTACAACTCAATACTCCACAACTAGAAACTCCAAAACTCGAAACTCCACAACTCGAAACTCCACAACTGGAAACTCCACAACTAGAAACTCTGCTATTAAAAACTCCGCAACTAGAAACTCCGCAACTAGATACTCCACAACTGGAAACTTTACAACTAGATACTTCACAACTGGAAACTCCACAACTAGATACTCCACAACTGGAAACTCCACAACTAGAAACTCCACAACTAGAGACTCCACAACTCAAATCTCCACAACTAGAAACTCCAGTACTAGAAACTCCACAACTAGAAACTCGGCAGCTAGAAACTACACAACTAGAGACTCCACAACTAGAAACTCCACAACTAGAAACTCCACAACTAGAAACTCCACAACTGAAAACTCCACAACTAGAAACTCCACAACTGAAAACTTCACAACTGGAAACTCCACAACTAGAGACTCCGCAACTAGAAACTCCACAGCCAGAAACTCCACAACTAGAGACTCCGTAACTAGAAACTCCACAACTAGAAATTCCACAACTATAAACTCTGCAACTAGAGACTCCACAACTAGAAACTCCACAACTACAAACTCCACAAATAGAGACTCGGCTACAAGACATTTCATGTCTAGAAAGTCCACAACTAAAAACTTCACAACTGGAAACTCCAAAACTAGAAACTCCACAACTAGAGTCTCCGCAACTAGACTCCACAACTTGAAGCTCCACAACTAGAGACTCCGCAAGTAGAAACTCCACAACTAGGAACTCCACAACTGGAAACTCCACAACTAGATACTCCGCAACTAGAAACTCCACAACTAGGGACTCCACAACTTGAAACTCCACAACTTTAAACTCCACAACTCAAAACTGCACAACTGGAAACTCCACAACTGGAAACTCCACAACTAGAAACTCCGCAACTAGAAACTCCGCAACAGGAGACTCTACAACTAGAAACTCCACAACTAGAAACTACAAAACTAGAAACTCCACAACTAGAAACTTCACAACTAGAAACTCCGCCACTAGAGACTCCACCACTAGAAATTCCACAAATAGAAACTCCACAACCAGAAACTCCACAACTAGAAGCTCCACAACTAGAAACTCCACAACTAGAGACTCACCAACTAGAAACTCCACAACTAGAAACTCCACAACTACAAGCTCCACAAATACAGACTCGGCAACCAGAAATTTCGTATCTAGAAACTCCACAACTAAAACTGCAATACTAGAGACTTCTCAACTAGAAACTCAACAACTAGAATCTCCACAGCTAAAAACTCGACAACTGAAAACTCCACAACTTGAGACTCCGCAACTTGAAACTTCACAACTAGAAACTCCGCTATTAAAAACTCCGCAACTAGAAACTCCACAACTAGAAACTCCACAAGTTAAAACTCCACAACTAGATACTCCACAACTTTAAACTCCACAACTTGAGACTCCACAACTAGAAACTCCACAACTAGAAACTCTGCAACTAGAGACTCCACAACTAGAAACTCCACAACTACAAACTCCACAAATAGAGACTCGGCTACGACATTTCATGTCTAGAAAGTCCACAACTAAAAACTTCACAACTGGAAACTCCAAAACTAGAAACTCCACAACTAGAGTCTCCGCAACTAGACTCCACAACTTGAAGCTCCACAACTAGAGACTCCGCAAGTAGAAACTCCACAACTTGAAACTCCACAACTGGAAACTCCACAACTAGATACTCCACAACTAGAAACTCCACAACTAGAGACTCCACAACTTGAAACGTCACAACTTTAAACTCCACAACTTGAGACTCCACAACTAGAAACTCCACAACTCAAAACTCCACAACTGGAAACTCCACAATTAGAAACTCCACAACCAGAAACTCCACAACTAGAAACTCCACAACTAAAAACTCCACAACTGGAAACTCCACAACTAGAAACTCCACAACTAGAGACTCCGCAACTAGAAACTCCACAACCAGAGACTCTGCAACTAGAAACTCCGCAACTAGAAACTCCGCAGCTAGAAACTACACAACTAGAGACTCCACAACTAGAAACTCCACAACTAGAAACTCCACAACTAGAAACTCCACAACTAAAAACTCCACAACTGGAAACTCCACAACTAGAAACTCCACAACTAGAAACGCCACAACTAGAGACTCCGCAACTAGAAACTCCACAACCAGAGACTCTGCAACTAGAAACTCCGCAGCTAGAAACTCCGCATTAAAAAACTCCACAACTTGAGACGCCGCAACTAGAAACTCCACAACTTGAAACTCCACAACTAGAAACTCCACAAGTAAAACTCTGCAACTAGAGGCTCCTCTACTAGAGAATTCGCAACTAGAAACTCCAAAACTAGAGACTCTGCACCTAGAAACTCCGCAGCTAGAAACTCCACAACTAGAAACCCCACAACTCGAAACTCCACAACTAGAAACACCACAACTTGAAACTCCACAACTCAAAACTCCACAACTAAAAACTGCAAAACTAGAGACTTCTCAACTAGAAACTCAACAACTAGAAACTCCACAACTAAAAACTCCACAACTGAAAACCACAACTTGAGACTCCGCAACTTGAAACTTCACAACTAGAAACTCCGCTATTAAAAACTCCGCAACTAGAAACTCCGCAACTAGAAACTCCACAACTTAAAACTCCACAACTAGATACTCCACAACTGGAAACTTTACAACTAGATACTTCACAACTGGAAACTCCACAACTAGATACTCCACAGCTGGAAACTCCACAACTCGAAACTCCACAACTAGAGACTCCACAACTCGAATCTCCACAACTAGAAACTCCAGTACTAGAAACTCCACAACCAGAGACTCCCCAACTTCACAACTAGAAACTTCACAACATGAAACTCCAACTAGATACTCCAAAACTAGAAACTCCACAAATAGAGACTCCACAACTGGAAACTCCACAACTAGAGACTCTGCAACTAGAAACTTCACAACTAGAGACTCCGCAACTAGAAACTCCGCAACAGGAGACTCTACAACTAGAAACTCCACAACAAGAAACTCCAAGACTAGAAACTCCACAACTAGAAACTTCACAACTAGAAACTCCGCCACTAGAGACTCCACCACTAGAAATTCCACAACTAGAAACTCCACAACCAGAAACTCCACAACTAGAAACTCCACAACTAGAGACTCACCAACTAGAAACTCCACAACTACAAACTCCACAACTACAAACTCCCCAAATACAGACTCGGCAACTAGAAATTCCATATCTAGAAACTCCACAACTAAAACTGCAAATCTAGAGACTTCTCAACTAGAAACTCAACAACTAGAAACTCCACAACAAAAAAAACTCGACAACTGAAAACTCCACAACTTGAGACTCCGCAACTTGAAACTTCACAACTAGAAACTCCGCTATTAAAAACTCCGCAACTAGAAACTCCACAACTAGAAACTCCACAACTTAAAACTCCACAACTAGATACTCCACAACTTTAAACTCCACAACTTGAGACTCCACAACTAGAAACTCCACAACTAGAAACTCTGCAACTAGAGACTCCACAACTAGAAACTCCACAACTAGAAACTCCACAACTACAAACTCCACAAATAGAGACCTGCCTACAAGAAATTTCATGTCTAGAAAGTCCACAACTAAAAACTTCACAACTGGAAACTCCAAAACTAGAAACTCCACAACTAGAGACTCCGCAACTAGACTCCACAACTTGAAACTCCACAACTAGAGACTCCGCAACTAGAAACTCCACAACTAGAAACTCCACAACTGGAAACTCCACAACTGGAAACTCTGCAACTAGAGACGCCACAACTAGAAACTCCACAACTAGAAACTCCACAACTAGAGACTCCACAACTAGAAACTCCACAACTACAAACTCCACAAATAGAGACTCGGCTACAAAAAATTTCATGTCTAGAAAGTCCACAACTAAAAACTTCACAACTGGAAACTCCAAAACTAGAAACTCCACAACTAGAGACTCCGCAACTAGACTCCACAACTTGAAACTCCACAACTAGAGACTCCGCAACTAGAAACTCCACAACTAGAAACTCCACAACTGGAAACTCCACAACTAGATACTCCGCAACTAGAAACTCCACAACTAGAGACTCCACAACTTGAAACGTCACAACTTTAAACTCCACAACTTGAGACTCCACAACTAGAAACTCCACAACTCAAAACTCCACAACTGGAAACTCCACAATTAGAAACTCCACAACCAGAAACTCCACAACTAGAAACTCCACAAAAAAAACTCCACAACTGGAAACTCCACAACTAGAAACTCCACAACTAGAGACTCCGCAACTAGAAACTCCACAACCAGAGACTCTGCAACTAGAAACTCAGCAACTAGAAACTCCGCAGCTAGAAACTACACAACTAGAGACTCCACAACTAGAAACTCCACAACTAGAAACTCCACAACTAGAAACTCCACAACTAAAAACTCCACAACTGGAAACTCCACAACTAGAAACTCCACAACTAGAAACTCCACAACTAGAGACTCCGCAACTAGAAACTCCACAACCAGAGACTCTGCAACTAGAAACTCCGCAGCTAGAAACTCCGCATTTAAAAACTCCACAACTTGAGACGCCGCAACTAGAAACTCCACAACTTGAAACTCCACAACTCAAAACTCCACAACTAAAAACTGCAAAACTAGAGACTTCTCAACTAGAAACTCAACAACTAGAAACTCCACAACTAAAAACTCCACAACTGAAAACTCCACAACTTGAGACTCCGCAACTTGAAACTTCGCAACTAGAAACTCCGCTATTAAAAACTCCGCAACTAGAAACTCCGCAACTAGAAACTCCACAACTTAAAACTCCACAACTAGATACTCCACAACTGGAAACTTTACAACTAGATACTTTACAACTGGAAACTCCACAACTAGAGAATCTACAACTAGAGACCTAAAAACTCAACAACTAGAAACTTCAAAATTCGAAAATCTACTAGAAACTACACAACTGGAAACTCCACAACTAGACACTCCACAACTAGAAACTCCACAACTAGAGACTCTGCAACTATGGAACTCCGCAACTAGAAACTCCGCAACAAGAAATTCCAGAGCTAGAAACATCACAACTAGACACTCCGCTACTAGAAACTCCACAACTTGAGACGCCGCAACTAGAAACTCCACAACTTGAAACTTCACAACGAGAAACTCCACAACTAGAAACTCCACAACTAGAAACTCCACAACTAGAGACTCCGCAACTAGAAACTCCACAACCAGAGACTCTGCAACTAGAAACTCCGCAGCTAGAAACTCCGCATTTAAAAACTCCACAACTTGAGACGCCGCAACTAGAAACTCCACAACTTGAAACTCCAGAACTAGAAACTCCACAACTAAAAACTCTGCAACTAGAGGCTCCTCAACTAGAGAATTCGCAACTAGAAACTCCAAAACTAGAGACTCTGCACCTAGAAACTCCGCAGCTAGAAACTCCACAACTAAAAACTCCACAACTCTAAACTCCACAACTAGAAACACCACAACTTGAAACTCCACAACTCAAAACTCCACAACTAAAAACTGCAAAACTAGAGACTTCTCAACTAGAAACTCAACAACTAGAAACTCCACAACTAAAAACTCCACAACTGAAAACTCCACAACTTGAGACTCCGCAACTTGAAACTTCGCAACTAGAAACTCCGCTATTAAAAACTCCGCAACTAGAAACTCCGCAACTAGAAACTCCACAACTTAAAACTCCACAACTAGATACTCCACAACTGGAAACTTTACAACTAGATACTTTACAACTGGAAACTCCACAACTAGATACTCCACAGCTGGAAACTCCACAACTCGAAACTCCACAACTAGAGACTCCACAACTCGAATCTCCACAACTAGAAACTCCAGTACTAGAAACTCCACAACCAGAGACTCCCCAACTTCACAACTAGAAACTTCACAACATGAAACTCCAACTAGATACTCCAAAACTAGAAACTCCACAAATAGAGACTCCACAACTGGAAACTCCACAACTAGAGACTCTGCAACTAGAAACTTCACAACTAGAGACTCCGCAACTCCACAACTAGAAACTCCACAACTGGAAACTCCACAACTAGAAACTCCGCAACTAGAAACTCCGCAACAGGAGACTCTACAACTAGACACTCCACAACTAGAAACTCCAAGACTAGAAACTCCACAACTAGAAACTTCACAACTAGAAACTCCACCACTAGAGACTCCACCACTAGAAATTCCACAACTAGAAACTCCACAACCAGAAACTCCACAACTAGAAACTCCACAACTAGAGACTCACCAACTAGAAACTCCACAACTACAAACTCCACAACTACAAACTCCCGAAATACAGACTCGGCAACTAGAGATTCCATATCTAGAAACTCCACAACTAAAACTGCAAATCTAGAGACTTCTCAACTAGAAACTCAACAACTAGAAACTCCACAACAAAAAAAACTCGACAACTGAAAACTCCACAACTTGAGACTCCACAACTAGAAACTCCACAACTAGAAACTCTGCAACTAGAGACTCCACAACTAGAAACTCCACAACTAGAAACTCCACAACTACAAACTCCACAAATAGAGACTCGGCTACAAGAAATTTCATGTCTAGAAAGTCCACAACTAAAAACTTCACAACTGGAAACTCCAAAACTAGAAACTCCACAACTAGAGACTCCGCAACTAGACTCCACAACTTGAAACTCCACAACTAGAGACTCCGCAACTAGAAACTCCACAACTAGAAACTCCACAACTGGAAACTCCACAACTAGATACTCCGCAACTAGAAACTCCACAACTAGAGACTCCACAACTTGAAACTCCACAACTTTAAACTCCACAACTTGAGACTCCACAACTAGAAACTCCACAACTCAAAACTCCACAACTGGAAACTCCACAATTAGAAACTCCACAACCAGAAACTCCACAACTAGAAACTCCACAACTAAAAACTCCACAACTGGAAACTCCACAACTAGAAACTCCACAACTAGAAACTCCACAACTAGAGACTCCGCAACTAGAAACTCCACATCCAGAGACTCTGCAACTAGAAACTCCGCAACTAGAAACTCCGCAGCTAGAAACTACACAACTAGAGACTCCAAAACTAGAAACTCCACAACTAGAAACTCCACAACTAGAAACTCCACAACTAAAAACTCCAGAACTGGAAACTCCACAACTAGAAACTCCACAACTAGAAACTCCACAACTAGAGACTCCGCAACTAGAAACTCCTAAAATAGAGACTCTGCAACTAGAAACTCCGCAACTAGAAACTCCGCAGCTAGAAACTACACAACTAGAGACTCCACAACTAGAAACTCCGCGACTAGAAACTCCACAACTAGAAACTCCACAACTCAAACTCCACAACTACAAACTCCAAAACTCGAAACTCCACAACTCGAAACTCCACAACTGGAAACTCCACAACTAGACACTCCACAACTAAAAACTCTTCAACTAGAAACTCCAAAACTAGAGACTCCACAACTAGAGAGACTACAACTAGAGACCTAAAAACTCAACAACTAGAAACTTCAAAATTCGAAAATCTACTAGAAACTACACAACTGGAAACTCCACAACTAGACACTCCACAACTAGAAACTCCACAACTAGAGACTCTGCAACTATGGAACTACGCAACTAGAAACTCCGCAACAAGAAATTCCAGAGCTAGAAACATCACAACTAGACACTCCGCTACTAGAAACTCCTTAACTTGAGACGCCGCAACTAGAAACTCCACAACTTGAAACTTCACAACGAGAAACTCGACAACTAGAAACTCTACAACTAGAGACTCCTCAACTAGAGAATTCGCAACTAGAAACTCCAAAACTAGAGACTCTGCAACTAGAAACTCCGCAGCTAGAAACTCCACAACTATAAACTCCAAGATTAGAAACTCCACAACTAGAACCTCCACAACTAGAGATTCCGCAACTAGAGACTCCACCACTAGAAACTCCACAACTACAAATTCCACAACCAGAAACTCCACAACTAGAAACTCCGCAACTAGAAATTCCGCAACTAGAGACTCACCAACTAGAAACTCCACAACTAGAAACTCCACAACTACAAACTCCACAAATACAGACTCGGAAACTAGAAATTCCATATCTAGAAACTCCACAACTAAAAACTGCAAAACTAGAGACTTATCATTTAGAAACTCAACAACTAGAAACTCCACAACTAAAAACTCCACAACTGAAAACTCCACAACTTGAGACTCCGCAACTTGAAACTTCACAACTAGAAACTCCACTATTAAAAACTCTGCAACTAGAAACTCCGCAACTAGAAACTCCACAACTTAAAACTCCACAACTAGATACTCCACAACTGGAAATTTTACAACTAGATACTTCACAACTGGAAACTCCACAACTAGAAACTCCACAACTAGAGACTCCACAACTCGAATCTCCACAACTAGAAACTGCAGTACTAGAAACTCCACAACCAGAGACTCCCCAACTCCACAACTAGAAACTTCAAAACATGAAACTCCAAATAGATACTCCACAACTAGAAACTCCACAAATTGAGACTCCACAACTGGAAACTCCACAACTAGAGACTCTGCAACTAGAAACTTCACAACTAGAGACTCCGCAACTCCAAAACTAGAAACTCCACAACTGAAAAATCCACAACTAGATACTCCACAACTAGAAAATCCACAACTAAAAACTCCACAACTATAGACTCAATAATTGAAACTCCACAAGTTTAAACTCCACAACTTAAGACTCCACAACTAGAAACTCCACAACTGGAAACTCCACAACTAGAAACTCCGCAACTAGAAACTCCGCAACAGGAGACTCTACAACTACAAACTCCACAACTAGAAACTCCAAAACTAGAAACTCCACAACTAGAAACTTCACAACTAGAAACTCCGCCACTAGAGACTCCACCACTAGAAACTCCACAACTAGAAACTCCACAACCAGAAACTCCACAACTAGAAACTCCACAACTAGAAACTCCGCAACTAGAGACTCACCAACTAGAAACTCCACAACTAGAAATTCTCCAACTACAAACTCCACAAATACAGACTCGGCAACTAGAAATTTCATATCTAGAAACTCCACAACTAAAACTGCAAAACTAGAGACTTCTCAATTAGAAACTCAACAACTAGAAACTCCACAACTAGAAACTCGACAACTGAAAACTCCACAACTTGAGACTCCGCAACTTGTAACTTCACAACTAGAAACTCCGCTATTAAAAACTCCGCAACTAGAAACTCCACAAGTAGAAACTCCACAACTTAAAACTCCACAACTAGATACTCCACAACTTTAAACTCCACAACTTGAGACTCCACAACTAGAAACTCCACAACTAGAAACTCTGCAACTAGAGACCCCACAACTAGAAACTCCACAACTACAAACTCCACAAATAGAGACTCGGCTACAAGAAATTTCATGTCTAGAAAGTCCACAACTAAAAACTTCACAACTGGAAACTCCAAAACTAGAAACTCCACAACTAGAGACTCCGCAACTAGACTCCACAACTTGAAGCTCCACAACTAGAGACTCCGCAAGTAGAAACTCCACAACTAGAAACTCCACAACTAGAAACTCCACAACTGGAAACAACTAGATACTCCGCAACTAGAAACTCCACAACTAGAGACTCCACAACTTGAAACTCCACAACTTTAAACTCCACAACTGGAAACTTCACAATTAGAAACTCCACAACCAGAAACACCACAACTAGAAACTCCACAACTTAAAACTCCCCAACTGGAAACTCCACAACTAGAAACTCCACAACTAGAAACTCCACAACTAGAGACTCCGCAACTAGAAACTCCACAACCAGAGACTCTGCAACTAGAAACTCCGCAACTAGAAACTCGGCAGCTAGAAACTACACAACTAGAGACTCCACAACTAGAAACTCCACAACTAGAAACTCCACAACTAGAAACTCCACAACTGAAAACTCCACAACTAGAAACTCCACAACTGAAAACTCCACAACTGGAAACTCCACAACTAGAGACTCCGCAACTAGAAACTCCACAACCAGAAACTCCACAACTAGAGACTCCGACACATGAAACTCCACAACTAGAAACTCCACAACTAGAGACTCTGCAACTATGGAACTCCGCAACTAGAAACTCCGCAACAAGAAATTCCAGAGCTAGAAACATCACAACTAGACACTCCGCAACTAGAAACTCCACAACTTGAGACGCCGCAACTAGAAACTCCACAACTTGAAACTTCACAACGAGAAACTTCACAACTAGAAACTCTACAACTAGAGACTCCTCAACTAGAGAATTCGCAACTAGAAACTCCAAAACTAGAGACTCTGCAACAAGAAACTCCGCAGCAAGAAACTTCACAACTACAAACTCCACAATTAGAAACTCCACAACTAGAAACTCCACAACTAGATACTCCACAACTGGAAACTTTACAACTAGATACTTCACAACTGGAAACTCCACAACTAGATACTTCACAACTGGAAACTCCACAACTAGAAACTCCACAACTAGAGACTCCACAACTCGAATCTCAACAACTAGAAACTCCAGTACTAGAAACTCCACAACCACAGACACCCCAACTCCACAACTAGAAACTCCACAACATTAAACTCCAACTAGATACTCCACAACTAGAAACTCCACAACTGGAGACTCCACAAGTGGAAACTCCACAACTAGAGACTCTGCAACTAGAAACTTCACAACTAGAGACTCCGCAACTCCACAACTGAAAAATCCACAACTAGATACTCCTCAACTAGAAAATCCACAACTAGAAACTCCACAACTATACACTCAACAACTTGAAACTCCACAAGTTTAAACTCCACAACTTAAGACTCCACAACTAGAAACTCCACAACTGGAAACTCCACACCTAGAAACTCCGCAACTAGAAACTCCGCAACAGAAGACTATACAACTAGAAACTCCACAACTAGAAACTCCAAAACTAGAAACTGCACAACTAGAAACTCCACAACTAGAAACTTCACAGCTAGAGACTCCGCAACTAGAGACTCCACAACTATAAACTCCACAACTAGAAACTCCACAACCAGAGACTCTGCAATTCCACAACTATAAACTCCACAACTGCAAACTCCACAACTAGATACTCCGCAACTAGAAACTCCGCAACTAGAAACTCCACAACCAGAGACTCTGCAACTAGAAACTCCGCAACTAGAAACTCCGCAGCTAGAAACTACACAACTCGAGACTCCACAACTAGAAACTTCACGACTAGAAACTCCACAACTAGACACTCCACAACTAAAAACTCTTCAACTAGAAACTCCTAAACTAGAGACTCCACAACTAGAGAATCTACAACTAGAGACTTCAAACTAGAAACTCAACAACTGGAAACTCCACAACTAGAAACTCCACAACTAGATACTCCACAACTGGAAACTTTGCAACTAGATACTTCACAACTGGAAACTCCACAACTAGATACTTCACAACTGGAAACTCCACAACTAGAAACTCCACAACTAGAGACTCCACAACTCGAATCTCAACAACTAGAAACTCCAGTACTAGAAACTCCACAACCACAGACGCCCCAACTCCACAACTAGAAACTCCACAACATTAAACTCCAACAAGATACTCCACAACTAGGAACTCCACAACTGGAGACTCCACAAGTGGAAACTCCACAACTAGAGACTCTGCAACTAGAAACTTCACAACTAGAGACTCCGCAACTCCACAACTAGGAACTCCACAACTGAAAAATCCACAACTAGATACTCCACAACCAGAAAATCCACAACTAGAAACTCCACAACTATAGACTCAACAACTTTAAACTCCACAAGTTTAAACTCCACAACTTAAGACTCCACAACTGGAAACTCCAAAACTAGAAACTCCACAAGTAGAGACTCCGCAACTAGAAACTCCGCAACAGAAGACTATACAACTAGAAACTCCACAACTAGAAACTCCAAAACAAGAAACTCCACAACTAGAAACTCCACAACTAGAAACTTCACAACTAGAGACTCCGCAACTAGAGACTCCACAACTATAAACTCCACAACTAGAAACTCCACAACCAGAGACTCTGCAATTCCACAACTAGAAACTCCACAACTGCAAACTCCACAACTAGATACTCCGCAACTAGAAACTCCGCAACTAGAAACTCCACAACCAGAGACTCTGCAACTAGTAACTCCGCAACTAGAAACTCTGCAGCTAGAAACTACACAACTAGAGACTCCACAACTAGAAACTCCGCAACTAGAAACTCCACAACTAGAAACTCCACAACTCAAAACTCCACAACTAGAAACTCCAAAACTCGAAACTCCACAACTCGAAACTCCACAACTGGAAACTCCACAACTAGACACTCCACAACTAAAAACTCTTCAACTAGAAACTCCAAAACTAGAGACTCCACAAATAGAGAATCTACAACTAGAGACTTCAAACTAGAAACTCAACAATTAGAAACTTCAAAATTCGAAACTCTACTAGAAACTACACAACTGGAAACTCCACAACTAGACACTCCACAACTAGAAACTCCACAACTAGAGACTCTGCAACTATGGAACTCCGCAACTAGAAACTCCGCAACAAGAAATTCCAGAGCTAGAAACACCACAACTAGACACTCCGCAACTAGAAACTCCACAACTTCAGACGCCACAACTAGAAACTCCACAACTTGAAACTTCACAACGAGAATTTCCACAACTAGAAACTCTACAACTAGAGACTCCTCAACTAGAGAATTCGCAACTAGAAACTCCAAAACTAGAGACTCTGCAACTAGAAACTCCGCAGCTAAAAACTCCACAACTAGAAACTCCACAATTAGAAACTCCACAACTAGAACCTCCACAACTAGAGATTCCGCAACTAGAGACTCCACCACTAGAAACTCCCCAACTAGAAACTCCGCAACTAGAAACTCCGCAACTAGAGACTCACCAACTAGAAACTCCACAACTAGAAACTCCACAACTACAAACTCCACAAATACAGACTTGGCAACTAGAAATTCCATATCTAAAAACTCCACAACTAAAAACTGCAAAACTAGAGACTTCTCAACTAGAAACTCAACAACTAGAAACTCCACAACTAAAAACTCCACAACTGAAAACTCCACAACTTGAGACTCCGCAACTTGAAACTTCACAACTAGAAACTCCGCTATTAAATCTCGGCAACTAGAAACTCCGCAACTAGAAACTCCGCAACTTAAAACTCCACAACTAGATACTCCACAACTGGAAACTTTACAACTAGGTACTTCACAACTGGAAACTCCACAACTAGATACTCCACAGCTGTAAACTCCACAACTAGAAACTCCACAACTAGAGACTCCACAACTCGAATCTCCACAACTAGAAACTCCAGTACTAGAAACTCCACAACCAGAGACTCCCCAACTTCACAACTAGAAACTTCACAGCATGATACTCCAACTAGATACTCCACAACTAGAAACTCCACAAATAGAGACTCCACAACTGGAAACTCCACAACTAGAGACTCTGCAACTAGAAACTTCACAACTAGAGACTCCGCAACTCCACAACTAGAAACTCCACAACTGGAAACTCCACAACTAGAAACTCCGCAACTAGAAACTCCGCAGAAGGAGACTCTACAACTAGAAACTCCACAACTAGAAACTCCAAGACTAGAAACTCCACAACTAGAAACTTCACAACTAGAAACTCCGCCACTAGAGACTCCACCACTAGAAATTCCACAACTAGAAACTCCACAACAAGAAACTCCACAACTAGAAACTCCACAACTAGAAACTCCACAACTAGAGACTCACCAACTAGAAACTCCACAACTAGAAACTCCACAACTACAAACTCCACAAATACAGACTCGGCAACTAGAAATTCCATATCTAGAAACTCCACAACTAAAACTGCAAATATAGAGACTTCTCAACTAGAAACTCAACAACTAGAAACTCCACAACAAAAAAACTCGACAACTGAAAACTCCACAACTTGAGACTCCGCAACTTGAAACTCCACAACTAGAAACTCCACAACTAGAAACTCCACAACTAGAGACTCCGCAACTAGAAACTCCACATCCAGAGACTCTGCAACTAGAAACTCCGCAAATAGAAACTCCGCAGCTAGAAACTACACAACTAGTGACTCCGCAACTAGAAACTCCACAACCAGGGACTCTGCAACTAGAAACTCCGCAACTAGAAATTCCGCAACTAGAAACTCCGGAGCTAGAAACTACACAACTAGAGACTCCACAACTAGAAACTCCACAACTAGAAACTCCACAACCAGAAACTCCACAACTAGAAACTCCACAACTAGAAACTCCGCAACTAGAGCCTCACCAACTAGAAACTCCACAACTAGAAATTCCACAACTACAAACTCCACAAATACAGACTCGGCAACTAGAAATTTCATATCTAGAAACTCCACAACTAAAACTGCAAAACTAGAGACTTCTCAATTAGAAACTCAACAACTAGAAACTCCACAACTAGAAACTCGACAACTGAAAACTCCACAACTTGAGACTCCACAACTTGTAACTTCACAACTAGAAACTCCGCTATTAAAAACTCCGCAACTAGAAACTCCACAAGTAGAAACTCCACAACTTAAAACTCCACAACTAGATACTCCACAACTTTAAACTCCACAACTTGAGACTCCACAACTAGAAACTCCACAACTAGAAACTCTGCAACTAGAGACCCCACAACTAGAAACTCCACAACTACAAACTCCACAAATAGAGACTCGGCTACAAGAAATTTCATGTCTAGAAAGTCCACAACTAAAAACTTCACAACTGGAAACTCCAAAACTAGAAACTCCACAACTAGAGACTCCGCAACTAGACTCCACAACTTGAAGCTCCAAAACTAGAGACTCCGCAAGTAGAAACTCCACAACTAGAAACTCCACAACTGGAAACAACTAGATACTCCGCAACTAGAAACTCCACAACTAGAGACTCCACAACTTGAAACTCCACAACTTTAAACTCCACAACTGGAAACTTCACAATTAGAAACTCCACAACCAGAAACTCCACAACTAGAAACTCCACAACTAAAAACTCCCCAAGTGGAAACTCCACAACTAGAAACTCCACAACTAAAGACTCCGCAACTAGAAACTTCACAACCAGAGACTCTGCAACTAGAAACTCCGCAACTAGAAACTCGGCAGCTAGAAACTACACAACTAGAGACTCCACAACTAGAAACTCCACAACTAGAAACTCCACAACTAGAAACTCCACAACTGAAAACTCCACAACTAGAAACTCCACAACTGAAAACTCCACAACTGGAAACTCCACAACTAGAGACTCCGCAACTAGAAACTCCACAACCAGAAACTCCACAACTAGAGACTCCGCAACATGAAACTCCACAACTAGAAACTCCACAACTAGAGACTCTGCAACTATGGAACTCCGCAACTAGAAACTCCGCAACAAGAAATTCCAGAGCTAGAAACATCACAACTAGACACTCCGCAACTAGAAACTCCACAACTTGAGACGCCGCAACTAGAAACTCCACAACTTGAAACTTCACAACGAGAAACTTCACAACTAGAAACTCTACAACTAGAGACTCCTCAACTAGAGAATTCGCAACTAGAAACTCCAAAACTAGAGACTCTGCAACTAGAAACTCCGCAGCAAGAAACTTCACAACTATAAACTCCACAATTAGAAACTCCACAACTATAAACTCCACAACTAGATACTCCACAACTGGAAACTTTACAACTAGATACTTCACAACTGGAAACTCCACAACTAGATACTTCACAACTGGAAACTCCACAACTAGAAACTCCACAACTAGAGACTCCACAACTCGAATCTCAACAACTAGAAACTCCAGTACTAGAAACTCCACAACCACAGACACCCCAACTCCACAACTAGAAACTCCACAACATTAAACTCCAACTAGATACTCCACAACTAGAAACTCCACAACTGGAGACTCCACAAGTGGAAACTCCACAACTAGAGACTCTGCAACTAGAAACTTCACAACTAGAGACTCCGCAACTCCACAACTGAAAAATCCACAACTAGATACTCCACAACTAGAAAATCCACAACTAGAAACTCCACAACTATAGACTCAACAACTTGAAACTCCACAAGTTTAAACTCCACAACTTAAGACTCCACAACTAGAAACTCCACAACTGGAAACTCCACACCTGGAAACTCCGCAACTAGAAACTCCGCAACAGAAGACTATACAACTAGAAAATCCACAACTAGAAACTCCAAAACTAGAAACTCCACAACTAGAAACTCCACAACTAGAAACTTCACAGCTAGAGACTCCGCAACTAGAGACTCCACAACTATAAACTCCACAACTAGAAACTCCACAACCAGAGACTCTGCAATTCCACAACTAGAAACTCCACAACTGCAAACTCCACAACTAGATACTCCGCAACTAGAAACTCCGCAACTAGAAACTCCACAACCAGAGACTCTGCAACTAGAAACTCCGCAACTAGAAACTCCGCAGCTAGAAACTACACAACTCGAGACTCCACAACTAGAAACTTCACGACTAGAAACTCCACAACTAGACACTCCACAACTAAAAACTCTTCAACTAGAAACTCCTAAACTAGAGACTCCACAACTAGAGAATCTACAACTAGAGACTTCAAACTAGAAACTCAACAACTGGAAACTCCACAACTAGAAACTCCACAACTAGATACTCCACAACTGGAAACTTTGCAACTAGATACTTCACAACTGGAAACTCCACAACTAGATACTTCACAACTGGAAACTCCACAACTAGAAACTCCACAACTAGAGACTCCACAACTCGAATCTCAACAACTAGAAACTCCAGTACTAGAAACTCCACAATCACAGACGCCCCAACTCCACAACTAGAAACTCCACAACATTAAACTCCAACAAGATACTCCACAACTAGGAACTCCACAACTGGAGACTCCACAAGTGGAAACTCCACAACTAGAGACTCTGCAACTAGAAACTTCACAACTAGAGACTCCGCAACTCCACAACTAGGAACTCCACAACTGAAAAATCCACAACTAGATACTCCACAACTAGAAAATCCACAACTAGAAACTCCACTACTATAGACTCAACAACTTGAAACTCCACAAGTTTAAACTCCACAACTTAAGACTCCACAACTGGAAACTCCAAAACTAGAAACTCCACAAGTAGAGACTCCGCAACTAGAAACTCCGCAACAGAAGACTATACAACTAGAAACTCCACAACTAGAAACTCCAAAACAAGAAACTCCACAACTAGAAACTCCACAACTAGAAACTTCACAACTAGAGACTCCGCAACTAGAGTCTCCACAACTATAAACTCCACAACTAGAAACTCCACAACCAGAGACTCTGCAATTCCACAACTAGAAACTCCACAACTGCAAACTCCACAACTAGATACTCCGCAACTAGAAACTCCGCAACTAGAAACTCCACAACCAGAGACTCTGCAACTAGAAACTCCGCAACTAGAAACTCTGCAGCTAGAAACTACACAACTAGAGACTCCACAACTAGAAACTCCGCAACTAGAAACTCCACAACTAGAAACTCCACAACTCAAAACTCCACAACTAGAAACTCCAAAACTCGAAACTCCACAACTCGAAACTCCACAACTGGAAACTCCACAACTAGACACTCCACAACTAAAAACTCTTCAACTAGAAACTCCAAAACTAGAGACTCCACAAATAGAGAATCTACAACTAGAGACTTCAAACTAGAAACTCAACAATTAGAAACTTCAAAATTCGAAACTCTACTAGAAACTACACAACTGGAAACTCCACAACTAGACACTCCACAACTAGAAACTCCACAACTAGAGACTCTGCAACTATGGAACTCCGCAACTAGAAACTCCGCAACAAGAAATTCCAGAGCTAGAAACACCACAACTAGACACTCCGCAACTAGAAACTCCACAACTTCAGACGCCACAACTAGAAACTCCACAACTTGAAACTTCACAACGAGAAACTCCACAACTAGAAACTCTACAACTAGAGACTCCTCAACTAGAGAATTCGCAACTAGAAACTCCAAAACTAGAGACTCTGCAACTAGAAACTCCGCAGCTAAAAACTCCACAACTAGAAACTCCACAATTAGAAACTCCACAACTAGAACCTCCACAACTAGAGATTCCGCAACTAGAGACTCCACCACTAGAAACTCCCCAACTAGAAACTCCGCAACTAGAAACTCCGCAACTAGAGACTCACCAACTAGAAACTCCACAACTAGAAACTCCACAACTACAAACTCCACAAATACAGACTTGGCAACTAGAAATTCCATATCTAAAAACTCCACAACTAAAAACTGCAAAACTAGAGACTTCTCAACTAGAAACTCAACAACTAGAAACTCCACAACTAAAAACTCCACAACTGAAAACTCCACAACTTGAGACTCCGCAACTTGAAACTTCACAACTAGAAACTCCGCTATTAAATCTCGGCAACTAGAAACTCCGCAACTAGAAACTCCGCAACTTAAAACTCCACAACTAGATACTCCACAACTGGAAACTTTACAACTAGATACTCCACAACTAGAGACTCCACAACTCGAATCTCCACAACTAGAAACTCCAGTACTAGAAACTCCACAACCAGAGACTCCCCAACTTCACAACTAGAAACTTCACAACATGATACTCCAACTAGATACTCCACAACTAGAAACTCCACAAATAGAGACTCCACAACTGGAAACTCCACAACTGGAAACTCCACAACTAGAAACTCCGCAACTAGAAACTCCGCAGAAGGAGACTCTACAACTAGAAACTCCACAACTGGAAACTCCACAACTAGAAACTCCGCAACTAGAAACTCCGCAGAAGGAGACTCTACAACTAGAAACTCCACAACTAGAAACTCCAAGACTAGAAACTCCACAACTAGAAACTTCACAACTAGAAACTCCGCCACTAGAGACTCCACCACTAGAAATTCCACAACTAGAAACTCCACAACAAGAAACTCCACAACTAGAAACTCCACAACTAGAAACTCCACAACTAGAGACTCACCAACTAGAAACTCCACAACTAGAAACTCCACAACTACAAACTCCACAAATACAGACTCGGCAACTAGAAATTCCATATCTAGAAACTCCACAACTTAAACTGCAAATATAGAGACTTCTCAACTAGAAACTCAACAACTAGAAACTCCACAACAAAAAAACTCGACAACTGAAAACTCCACAACTTGAGACTCCGCAACTTGAAACTCCACAACTAGAAACTCCACAACTAGAAACTCCACAACTAGAGACTCCGCAACTAGAAACTCCACATCCAGAGACTCTGCAACTAGAAACTCCGCAAATAGAAACTCCGCAGCTAGAAACTACACAACTAGAGACTCCGCAACTAGAAACTCCACAACCAGGGACTCTGCAACTAGAAACTCCGCAACTAGAAATTCCGCAACTAGAAACTCCGCAGCTAGAAACTACACAACTAGAGACTCCACAACTAGAAACTCCACAACTAGAAACTCCACAAATAGAGACTCTGCAACTAGAAACTCCGCAACTATAAACTCCGCAGCTAGAAACTACACAACTAGAGACTCCACAACTAGAAACTCCGCAACTAGAAACTCCACAACTAGAAACTCCACAACTCAAAACTCCACAACTACAAACTCCAAAACTCGAAACTCCACTACTCGAAACTCCACAACTGGAAACTCCACAACTAGACACTCCACAACTAAAAATTCTTCAACTAGAAACTCCAAAACTAGAGACTCCACAACTAGAGAATCTACAACTAGAGACCTAAAAACTCAACAACTAGGAACTTCAAAATTCGAAACTCTACTAGAAACTACACAACTGGAAACTCCACAACTAGACACTCCACAACTAGAAACTCCACAACTAGAGACTCTGCAACTATGGAACTCCGCAACTAGAAACTCCGCAACAAGAAATTGCAGAGCTAGAAACATCACAACTAGACACTCCGCTACTAGAAACTCCACAACTTGAGACGCCGCAACTAGAAACTCCACAACTTGAAACTTCACAACGAGAAACTCCACAACTAGAAACTCTACAACTAGAGACTCCTCAACTAGAGAATTCGCAACTAGAAACTCCAAAACTAGAGACTCTGCAACTAGAAACTCCGCAGCTAGAAACTCCACAACTAGAAACTCCACAATTAGAAACTCCACAACTAGAACCTCCACAACTAGAGATTCCGCAACTAGAGACTCCACCACTCGAAACTCCACAACAACAAATTCCACAACCAGAAAATCCACAACTAGAAACTCCGCAACTAGAAACTCCGCAACTAGAGACTCACCAACTAGAAACTCCACAACTAGAAACTCCACAACTACAAACTCCACAAATACAGACTCGGCAACTAGAAATTCCATATCTAGAAACTCCACAACTAAAAACTGCAAAACTAGAGACTTATCATTTAGAAACTCAACAACTAGAAACTCCACAACAAAAAACTCCACAACTGAAAACTCCACAACTTGAGACTCCGCAACTTGAAACTTCACAACTAGAGACTCCGCTATTAAAAACTCCGCAACTAGAAACTCCGCAACTAGAAACTCCACAACTTAAAACTCCACAACTAGATACTCCACAACTGGAAACTCCACAACTAGATACTCCACAACTGGAAACTCCACAACTAGAAACTCCACAACTAGAGACTCCACAACTCGAATCTCCACAACTAGAAACTCCAGTACTAGAAACTCCACAACCAGAGACTCCCCAACTCCACAACTAGAAACTTCAAAACATGAAACTCCAACTAGATACTCCACAACTAGAAACTCCACAAATAGAGACTCCACAACTAGAGACTCTGCAACTAGAAACTTCACAACTAGAGACTCCGCAACTCCACAACTAGAAACTCCACAACTGAAAAATCCACAACTAGATACTCCACAACTAGAAAATCCACAACAAGAAACTCCACAACTATAGACTCAACAACTTGAAACTCCACAAGTTTAAACTCCACAACTTAAGACTCCACAACTAGAAACTCCACAACTGGAAACTCCACAACTAGAAACTCCGCCACTAGAAACTCCGCAACAGAAGACTATACAACTAGAAACTCCACAACTAGAAACTCCAAAGCTAGAAACTCCACAACTAGAAACTCCACAACTAGAAACTTCACAACTAGAGACTCCGCAACTAGAGACTCCACAACTATAAACTCCACAACTAGAAACTCCACAACCAGAGACTCTGCAATTCCACAACTAGAAACTCCACAACAGCAAACTCCACAACTAGATACTCCGCAACTAGAAACTCCGCAACTAGAAACTCCACAAATAGAGACTCTGCAACTAGAAACTCCGCAACTAGAAACTCCGCAGCTAGAAACTACACAACTAGAGACTCCAGAACTAGAAACTCCGCAACTAGAAACTCCACAACTAGAAACTCCACAACTAGAGACTCCGCAACTAGAAACTCCACATCCAGAAACTCTGCAACTAGAAACTCCGCAAATAGAAACTCCGCAGCTAGAAACTACACAACTAGAGACTCCGCAACTAGAAACTACGCAACCAGGGACTCTGCAACTAGAAACTCCGCAACTAGAAATTCCGCAACTAGAAACTCCGCAGCTAGAAACTACACAACTAGAGACTCCACAACTAGAAACTCCACAACTAGAAACTCCACAAATAGAGACTCTGCAACTAGAAACTCCGCAACTAGAAACTCCGCAGCTAGAAACTACACAACTAGAGACTCCACAACTAGAAACTCCGCAACTAGAAACTCCACAACTAGAAACTCCACAACTCAAAACTCCACAACTACAAACTCCAAAACTCGAAACTCCACTACTCGAAACTCCACAACTGGAAACTCCACAACTAGACACTCCACAACTAAAAACTCTTCAACTAGAAACTCCAAAACTAGAGACTCCACAACTAGAGAATTTACAACTAGAGACCTAAAAACTCAACAACTAGGAACTTCAAAATTCGAAACTCTACTAGAAACTACACAACTGGAAACTCCACAACTAGACACTCCACAACTAGAAACTCCACAACTAGAGACTCTGCAACTATGGAACTCCGCAACTAGAAACTCCGCAACAAGAAATTGCAGAGCTAGAAACATCACAACTAGACACTCCGCTACTAGAAACTCCACAACTTGAGACGCCGCAACTAGAAACTCCACAACTTGAAACTTCACAACGAGAAACTCCACAACTAGAAACTCTATAACTAGAGACTCCTCAACTAGAGAATTCGCAACTAGAAACTCCAAAACTAGAAACTCTACAACTAGAAACTCCGCAACTAGAAACTCCGCAACTAGAGACTCACCAACTAGAAACTCCACAACTAGAAACTCCACAACTACAAACTCCACAAATACAGACTCGGCAACTAGAAATTCCATATCTAGAAACTCCACAACTAAAAACTGCAAAACTAGAGACTTATCATTTAGAAACTCAACAACTAGAAACTCCACAACAAAAAACTCCACAACTGAAAACTCCACAACTTGAGACTCCGCAACTTGAAACTTCACAACTAGAAACTCCGCTATTAAAAACACCGCAACTAGAAACTCCGCAACTAGAAACTCCACAACTTAAAACTCCACAACTAGATACTCCACAACTGGAAACTCCACAACTAGATTATCCACAACTGGAAACTCCACAACTAAAAACTCCACAACTAGAGACTCCACAACTCGAATCTCCACAACTAGAAACTCCAGTACTAGACACTCCACAACCAGAGACTCCCCAACTCCACAACTAGAAACTTCAAAACATGAAACTCCAACTAGATACTCCACAACTAGAAACTCCACAAATAGAGACTCCACAACTGGAAACTCCACAACTAGAGACTCTGCAACTAGAAACTTCACAACTAGAGACTCCGCAACTCCACAACTAGAAACTCCACAACTGAAAAATCCACAACTAGATACTCCACAACTAGAAAATCCACAACAAGAAACTCCACAACTATAGACTCAACAACTTGAAACTCCACAAGTTTAAACTCCACAACTTAAGACTCCACAACTAGAAACTCCACAACTGGAAACTCCACAACTAGAAACTCCGCCACTAGAAACTCCGCAACAGAAGACTATACAACTAGAAACTCCACAACTAGAAACTCCAAAACTAGAAACTCCACAACTAGAAACTCCACAACTAGAAACTTCACAACTAGAGACTCCGCAACTAGAGACTCCACAACTATAAACTCCACAACTAGAAACTCCACAACCAGAGACTCTGCAATTCCACAACTAGAAACTCCACAACAGCAAACTCCACAACTAGATACTCCGCAACTAGAAACTCCGCAACTAGAAACTCCACAACCAGAGACTCTGCAACTAGAAACTCCGCAACTAGAAACTCCGCAGCTAGAAACTAAACAACTAGAGACTCCAGAACTAGAAACTTCACGACTAGAAACTCCACAACTAGACACTCCACAACTAAAAACTCTTCAACTAGAAACTCCTAAACTAGAGACTCCACAACTAGAGAATCTACAACTAGAGACTTCAAACTAGAAACTCAACAACTAGAAACTCCACAACTAAAAACTCAACAACTAGAAATTCCACAGCACGAGACTCCGGAACTTGAAACTCCACATCTAGAGACTCCACAACTTGAAACTCCACAACTAGAGACTCTGCAACTATAAACTCCACAACTAGAGACTCCGCAACTCCACAACTATAAACTCCACAACTGAAAAATCCACAACTAGATACTCCACAACTAGAAAATCCCCAACTAGAAACTCCACAACTATAGACTCCACAGCTTGAAACTCCACACGTTTAAACTCCACAATTTAAGACTCCACAACTAGAATCTCCACAACTAGAAACTCCTCAACTAGAAACTCCGCAACTAGAAACTCCGCAACAGGAGACTCTACAACTAGAAACTCCACAACTAGAAACTCCAAAACTAGAAACTCCACAACTAGAAACTTCACACTAGAAACTCCGCAACTAGAGACTCCACAACTGGAAACTCCACAACTTCAAACTCCACAACTAGAAACTCGACAACCAGAAACTTCACAACTAGAAACTCCACAACTAGAAACTCCGCAACGAGAGACTCCACATCTAGAAACTCCACAACTAGAAAATCCACAACTACAAACTCCACAAATACAGACTCGGCAACTAGAAATTCCATATCTAGAAACTCCACAACTAGAAACTGCAAAACTAGAGACTTCACAACTAGAAACTCAACAACTAGAAACTCCACAACTAAAAACTCCACAACTGGAAACTCCACAACTTGAGACTCCGCAACTTGAAACTTCACAACTGGAAACTCCACAACTAGATACTCCACAACTGGAAACTCCACAGCTTGAAACTCCACAACTAGACTCCAAAACTCTAAACTCCACAACTAGAGACTCCGCAACTCGAAACTTCGCAACTAGATACTCCGCAACTAGAAACTCCACAACTAGAGACTCCACAACTTGAAACTCCACAACTTTAAACTCCACAACTTGAGACTCCACAACTAGAAACTCCACAACTCAAAACTCCACAACTGGAAACTCCACAATTAGAAACTCCACAACCAGAAACTCCCCAACTAGAAACTGCACAACTAAAAACTCCACAACTGGAAACTCCACAACTAGAAACTCCATAACTAGAAACTCCACAACTAGAGACTCCGCAACTAGAAACTCCACAACCAGGGACTCTGCAACTAGAAACTCCGCAACTAGAAACTCCGCAGCTAGAAACTACACAACTAGAGACTCCACAACTAGAAACTCCACAACTAGAAACTCCACAACTAGAAACTCCACAACTTGAAACCACACAACCTTAAGTTACGCAACTAGAAAATCCACAGCTAGAGATTCCGCAACTAGAAACTCCACAACTAGAAACTCCACAACTCAAAACTCCACAACTAGAAACTCCAAAACTCGAAACTCCACAACTCGAAACTCCACAACTGGAAACTCCACAACTAGACACTCCACAACTAAAAACTCTTCAACTAGAAAATCCAAAACTAGAGACTCCACAACTAGAGAATCTACAACTAGAGACTTCAAATTAGAAACTCAACAACTAGAAGCTTCAAAATTCGAAACTCTACTAGAAACTCCACAACTGGAAACTCCTCAACTAGACACTCCACAACTAGAAACTCCACAACTAGAGACTCTGGAACTATGGAACTCCGCAACTAGAAACTCCGCAACAAGAAATTCCAGAGCTAGAAACACCACAACTAGACACTCCGCAACTAGAAACTCTACAACTTAAAACTCCACAACTAGATACTCCACAACTGGAAACTCCACAACTAGAAACTCCACAACTAGAGACTCCACAACTCGAATCTCCACAACTAGAAACTCCAGTACTAGAAACTCCACAACCAGAGACTCCCCAACTCCACAACTAGAAACTTCACAACATGAAACTCCAACTAGATACTCCACAACTAGAAACTCCACAAATAGAGACTCCACAACTGGAAACTCCACAACTAGAGACTCTGCAACTAGAAACTTCACAACTAGAAACTCCGCAACTCCACAACTAGAAACTCCACAACTGAAAAATCCACAACTAGATACTCCACAACTAGAAAATCCACAACTAGAAACTCCACAATTATAGACTCAACAACTTGAAACTCCACAAGTTTAAACTCCACAACTTAAGACTCCACAACTAGAAACTCCACAACTGGAAACTCCACAACTAGAAACTCCGCAACTAGAAACTTCGCAACAGGAGACTCTACAACTAGAAACTCCACAACTAGAAATTCCAAAACTAGAAACTCCACAACTAGAAACTTCACAACTAGAAACTCCACCACTAGAGACTCCACCACTAGAAACTCCACAACTAGAAACTCCACAACCAGAAACTCCTCAACTAGAAACTCCACAACTAGAAACTCCACAACTAGAGACTCACCAACTAGAAACTCCACAACTACAAACTCCACAACTACAAACTCCACAAATACAGACTCGGCAACTAGAAATTCCATATCTAGAAACTCCACAACTAAAACTGCAAAACTAGAGACTTCTCAACTAGAAACTCAACAACTAGAAACTCCACAACTAAAAACTCCACAACTGAAAACTCCACAACTTGAGACTCCGCAACTTGAAACTTCACAACTAGAAACTCCGCTATTAAAAACTCCGCAACTAGAAACTCCACAACTAGAAAGTCCACAACTTAAAACTCCACAACTAGAAACTCCACCATTTTAAACTCCACAACTTGAGACTCCACAACTAGAAACTCCACAACTAGAAACCCTGCAACTAGAGACTACACAACTAGAAACTCCACAACTAGAAACTCCACAACTACAAACTCCACAAATAGAGAATCGGCTACAAGAAATTTCATGTCTAGAAAGTCCACAACTAAAAACTGCACAACTGGAAACTCCACAACTAGAAACTCCACCACTAGGGACTCCGCAACTAGACTCCACAACTTGAAACTCCACAACTAGAGACTCCGCAACTAGAAACTCCACAACTAGAAACTCCACAACTTGAGACTCCACAACTAGAAACTCCACAACTCAAAACTCCACAACTGGAAACTCCACAATTAGAAACTCCACAACCAGAAACTCCACAACTAGAAACTCCACAACTAAAAACTCCACAACTAGAAACTTCACAACTAGAAACTCCACAACTAGAAACTCCACAACTCAAAACTCCACAACTAGAAACTCCAAAACTCGAAACTCCACAACTCGAAACTCCACAACTGGAAACTCCACAACTAGACACTCCACAACTAAAAACTCTTCAACTAGAAAATCCAAAACTAGAGACTCCACAACTAGAGAATCTACAACTAGAGACTTCAAATTAGAAACTCAACAACTAGAAGCTTCAAAATTCGAAACTCTACTAGAAACTCCACAACTGGAAACTCCTCAACTAGACACTCCACAACTAGAAACTCCACAACTAGAGACTCTGGAACTATGGAACTCCGCAACTAGAAACTCCGCAACAAGAAATTCCAGAGCTAGAAACACCACAACTAGACACTCCGCAACTAGAAACTCTACAACTTAAAACTCCACAACTAGATACTCCACAACTGGAAACTCCACAACTAGAAACTCCACAACTAGAGACTCCACAACTCGAATCTCCACAACTAGAAACTCCAGTACTAGAAACTCCACAACCAGAGACTCCCCAACTCCACAACTAGAAACTTCACAACATGAAACTCCAACTAGATACTCCACAACTAGAAACTCCGCAAATAGGGACTCCACAACATGAAACTCCACAACTAGAGACTCTGCAACTAGAAACTTCACAACTAGAGACTCCGCAACTCCACGACTAGAAACTCCACAACTGAAAAATCCACAACTAGATACTCCACAACTAGAAAATCCACAACTAGAAACTCCACAATTATAGACTCAACAACTTGAAACTCCACAAGTTTAAACTCCACAACTTAAGACTCCACAACTAGAAACTCCACAACTGGAAACTCCACAACTAGAAACTCCGCAACTAGAAACTCCGCAACAGGAGACTCTACAACTAGAAACTCCACAACTAGAAACACCAAAACTAGAAACTCCACAACTAGAAACTTCACAACTAGAAACTCCACCACTAGAGACTCCACCACTAGAAACTCCACAACTAGAAACTCCACAACCAGAAACTCCTCAACTAGAAACTCCACAACTAGAAACTCCGCAACTAGAGACTCACCAACTAGAAACTCCACAACTACAAACTCCACAACTACAAACTCCACAAATACAGACTCGGCAACTAGAAATTCCATATCTAGAAACTCCACAACTAAAACTGCAAAACTAGAGACTTCTCAACTAGAAACTCAACAACTAGAAACTCCACAACTAAAAACTCCACAACTGAAAACTCCACAACTTGAGACTCCGCAACTTGAAACTTCACAACTAGAAACTCCGCTATTAAAAACTCCGCAACTAGAAACTCCACAACTAGAAAGTCCACAACTTAAAACTCCACAACTAGAAACTCCACCACTTTAAACTCCACAACTTGAGACTCCACAACTAGAAACTCCCCAACTAGAAACTCTGCAACTAGAGACTACACAACTAGAAACTCCACAACTAGAAACTCCACAACTACAAACTCCACAAATAGAGAATCGGCTACAAGAAATTTCATGTCTAGAAAGTCCACAACTAAAAACTGCACAACTGGAAACTCCACAACTAGAAACTCCACAACTAGGGACTCCGCAACTAGACTCCACAACTTGAAACTCCACAACTGTAGACTCCGCAACTAGAAACTCCACAACTAGAAACTCCACAACTGGAAACTCCACAACTAGATACTCCGCAACTAGAAACTCCACAACTAGAGACTCCACAACTTGAAACTCCACAACTCAAAACTCCACAACTGGAAACTCCACAATTAGAAACTCCACAACCAGAAACTCCACAACTAGAAACTCCACAACTAAAAACTCCACAACTTGAAACTCCGCAACTCGAAACTCCGCAGCTAGAAACTACACAACTAGAGACTCCACAACTAGAAACTCCACAACTAGAAACTCCACAACTAGAAACTCCACAACTTGAAATCTCACAACCTTAAGTTACGCAACTAGAAAATCCACAGCTAGAGATTCCGCAACTAGAAACTCCACAACTAGAAACTCCACAACTCAAAACTCCACAACTAGAAACTCCAAAACTCGAAACTCCACAACTAGAAACTCCACAACTGGAAACTCCACAACTAGACACTCCACAACTAAAACTCTTCAACTAGAAAATCCAAAACTAGAGACTCCACAACTAGAGAATCTACAACTAGAGACTTCAAACTAGAAACTCAACAACTAGAAGCTTCAAAATTCGAAACTTCTCTGGAAACTACACAACTGGATACTCCACAACTAGACACTCCACAACTAGAAAATCCACAACTAGAGACTCTGGAACTATGGAACTCCGCAACTAGAAACTCCGCAACAAGAAATTCCAGAGCTAGAAACACCACAACTAGACACTCCGCAACTAGAAACTCCACAATTTGAGACGCCGCAACTAGAAACTCCACAACTAGACACTCCACAACTAGAAAATCCACAACTAGAGACTCTGGAACTATGGAACTCCGCAACTAGAAACTCCGCAACAAGAAATTCCAGAGCTAGAAACACCAGAACTAGACACTCCGCAACTAGAAACTCCACAATTTGAGACGCCGCAACTAGAAACTCCACAACTTGAAACTTCACAACGAGAAACTCCACAACTAGAAAATCTACAACTAGAGACTCCTCAACTAGAGAATTCGCAACTAGAAACTCCAAACCTAGAGACTCTGCAACTAGAAACTCCGCAGCTAGAAACTCCACAACTAGAAACTCCACAATTAGAAACTCCACAACTAAAAACTCCACAACTGAAAACTCCACAACTTGAGACTCCGCAACTTGAAACTTCACAACTAGAAACTCCGCAATTAAATCTCGGCAACTAGAAACTCCGCAACTAGAAACTCCGCAACTTAAAACTCCACAACTAGATACTCCACAACTGGAAACTTTACAACTAGATACTCCACAACTAGAGACTCCACAACTCGAATCTCCACAACTAGAAACTCCAGTACTAGAAACTCCACAACCAGAGACTCCCCAACTTCACAACTAGAAACTTCACAACATGATACTCCAACTAGATACTCCACAACTAGAAACTCCACAAATAGAGACTCCACAACTGGAAACTCCACAACTAGAGACTCTGCAACTAGAAACTTCACAACTAGAGACTCCGCAACTCCACAACTAGAAACTCCACAACTGGAAACTCCACAACTAGAAACTCCGCAACTAGAAACTCCGCAGAAGGAGACTCTACAACTAGAAACTCCACAACTAGAAACTCCAAGACTAGAAACTCCACAACTAGAAACTTCACAACTAGAAACTCCGCCACTAGAGACTCCACCACTAGAAATTCCACAACTAGAAACTCCACAACAAGAAACTCCACAACTAGAAACTCCACAACTAGAAACTCCACAACTAGAGACTCACCAACTAGAAACTCCACAACTAGAAACTCCACAACTACAAATTCCACAAATACAGACTCGGCAACTAGAAATTCCATATCTAGAAACTCCACAACTAAAACTGCAAATATAGAGACTTCTCAACTAGAAACTCAACAACTAGAAACTCCACAACAAAAAAACTCAACAACTGAAAACTCCACAACTTGAGACTCCGCAACTTGAAACTCCACAACTAGAAACTCCACAACTAGAAACTCCACAACTAGAGACTCCGCAACTAGAAACTCCACATCCAGAAACTCTGCAACTAGAAACTCCGCAAATAGAAACTCCGCAGCTAGAAACTACACAACTAGAGACTCCGCAACTAGAAACTCCGCAACCAGGGACTCTGCAACTAGAAACTCCGCAACTAGAAATTCCGCAACTAGAAACTCCGCAGCTAGAAACTACACAACTAGAGACTCCACAACTAGAAACTCCACAACTAGAAACTCCACAAATAGAGACTCTGCAACTAGAAACTCCGCAACTAGAAACTCCGCAGCTAGAAACTACACAACTAGAGACTCCACAACTAGAAACTCCGCAACTAGAAACTCCACAACTAGAAACTCCACAACTCAAAACTCCACAACTACAAACTCCAAAACTCGAAACTCCACTACTCGAAACTCCACAACTGGAAACTCCACAACTAGACACTCCACAACTAAAAACTCTTCAACTAGAAACTCCAAAACTAGAGACTCCACAACTAGAGAATTTACAACTAGAGACCTAAAAACTCAACAACTAGGAACTTCAAAATTCGAAACTCTACTAGAAACTACACAACTGGAAACTCCACAACTAGACACTCCACAACTAGAAACTCCACAACTAGAGACTCTGCAACTATGGAACTCCGCAACTAGAAACTCCGCAACAAGAAATTGCAGAGCTAGAAACATCACAACTAGACACTCCGCTACTAGAAACTCCACAACTTGAGACGCCGCAACTAGAAACTCCACAACTTGAAACTTCACAACGAGAAACTCCACAACTAGAAACTCTATAACTAGAGACTCCTCAACTAGAGAATTCGCAACTAGAAACTCCAAAACTAGAAACTCTACAACTAGAAACTCCGCAACTAGAAACTCCGCAACTAGAGACTCACCAACTAGAAACTCCACAACTAGAAACTCCACAACTACAAACTCCACAAATACAGACTCGGCAACTAGAAATTCCATATCTAGAAACTCCACAACTAAAAACTGCAAAACTAGAGACTTATCATTTAGAAACTCAACAACTAGAAACTCCACAACAAAAAACTCCACAACTGAAAACTCCACAACTTGAGACTCCGCAACTTGAAACTTCACAACTAGAAACTCCGCTATTAAAAACACCGCAACTAGAAACTCCGCAACTAGAAACTCCACAACTTAAAACTCCACAACTAGATACTCCACAACTGGAAACTCCACAACTAGATTATCCACAACTGGAAACTCCACAACTAAAAACTCCACAACTCGAGACTCCACAACTCGAATCTCCACAACTAGAAACTCCAGTACTAGAAACTCCACAACCAGAGACTCCCCAACTCCACAACTAGAAACTTCAAAACATGAAACTCCAACTAGATACTCCACAACTAGAAACTCCACAAATAGAGACTCCACAACTGGAAACTCCACAACTAGAGACTCTGCAACTAGAAACTTCACAACTAGAGACTCCGCAACTCCACAACTAGAAACTCCACAACTGAAAAATCCACAACTAGATACTCCACAACTAGAAAATCCACAACAAGAAACTCCACAACTATAGACTCAACAACTTGAAACTCCACAAGTTTAAACTCCACAACTTAAGACTCCACAACTAGAAACTCCACAACTGGAAACTCCACAACTAGAAACTCCGCCACTAGAAACTCCGCAACAGAAGACTATACAACTAGAAACTCCACTAGAAACTCCAAAACTAGAAACTCCACAACTAGAAACTCCACAACTAGAAACTTCACAACTAGAGACTCCGCAACTAGAGACTCCACAACTATAAACTCCACAACTAGAAACTCCACAACCAGAGACTCTGCAATTCCACAACTAGAAACTCCACAACAGCAAACTCCACAACTAGATACTCCGCAACTAGAAACTCCGCAACTAGAAACTCCACAACCAGAGACTCTGCAACTAGAAACTCCGCAACTAGAAACTCCGCAGCTAGAAACTAAACAACTAGAGACTCCAGAACTAGAAACTTCACGACTAGAAACTCCACAACTAGACACTCCACAACTAAAAACTCTTCAACTAGAAACTCCTAAACTAGAGACTCCACAACTAGAGAATCTACAACTAGAGACTTCAAACTAGAAACTCAACAACTAGAAACTCCACAACTAAAAACTCAACAACTAGAAATTCCACAGCACGAGACTCCGGAACTTGAAACTCCACATCTAGAGACTCCACAACTTGAAACTCCACAACTAGAGACTCTGCAACTATAAACTCCACAACTAGAGACTCCGCAACTCCACAACTATAAACTCCACAACTGAAAAATCCACAACTAGATACTCCACAACTAGAAAATCCCCAACTAGAAACTCCACAACTATAGACTCCACAGCTTGAAACTCCACACGTTTAAACTCCACAATTTAAGACTCCACAACTAGAATCTCCACAACTAGAAACTCCTCAACTAGAAACTCCGCAACTAGAAACTCCGCAACAGGAGACTCTACAACTAGAAACTCCACAACTAGAAACTCCAAAACTAGAAACTCCACAACTAGAAACTTCACACTAGAAACTCCGCAACTAGAGACTCCACAACTGGAAACTCCACAACTTCAAACTCCACAACTAGAAACTCGACAACCAGAAACTTCACAACTAGAAACTCCACAACTAGAAACTCCGCAACGAGAGACTCCACATCTAGAAACTCCACAACTAGAAAATCCACAACTACAAACTCCACAAATACAGACTCGGCAACTAGAAATTCCATATCTAGAAACTCCACAACTAGAAACTGCAAAACTAGAGACTTCACAACTAGAAACTCAACAACTAGAAACTCCACAACTAAAAACTCCACAACTGGAAACTCCACAACTTGAGACTCCGCAACTTGAAACTTCACAACTGGAAACTCCACAACTAGATACTCCACAACTGGAAACTCCACAGCTTGAAACTCCACAACTAGACTCCAAAACTCTAAACTCCACAACTAGAGACTCCGCAACTCGAAACTTCGCAACTAGATACTCCGCAACTAGAAACTCCACAACTAGAGACTCCACAACTTGAAACTCCACAACTTGAAACTCCACAACTTGAGACTCCACAACTAGAAACTCCACAACTCAAAACTCCACAACTGGAAACTCCACAATTAGAAACTCCACAACCAGAAACTCCCCAACTAGAAACTGCACAACTAAAAACTCCACAACTGGAAACTCCACAACTAGAAACTCCATAACTAGAAACTCCACAACTAGAGACTCCGCAACTAGAAACTCCACAACCAGGGACTCTGCAACTAGAAACTCCGCAACTAGAAACTCCGCAGCTAGAAACTACACAACTAGAGACTCCACAACTAGAAACTCCACAACTAGAAACTCCACAACTAGAAACTCCACAACTTGAAACCACACAACCTTAAGTTACGCAACTAGAAAATCCACAGCTAGAGATTCCGCAACTAGAAACTCCACAACTAGAAACTCCACAACTCAAAACTCCACAACTAGAAACTCCAAAACTCGAAACTCCACAACTCGAAACTCCACAACTGGAAACTCCACAACTAGACACTCCACAACTAAAAACTCTTCAACTAGAAAATCCAAAACTAGAGACTCCACAACTAGAGAATCTACAACTAGAGACTTCAAATTAGAAACTCAACAACTAGAAGCTTCAAAATTCGAAACTCTACTAGAAACTCCACAACTGGAAACTCCTCAACTAGACACTCCACAACTAGAAACTCCACAACTAGAGACTCTGGAACTATGGAACTCCGCAACTAGAAACTCCGCAACAAGAAATTCCAGAGCTAGAAACACCACAACTAGACACTCCGCAACTAGAAACTCTACAACTTAAAACTCCACAACTAGATACTCCACAACTGGAAACTCCACAACTAGAAACTCCACAACTAGAGACTCCACAACTCGAATCTCCACAACTAGAAACTCCAGTACTAGAAACTCCACAACCAGAGACTCCCCAACTCCACAACTAGAAACTTCACAACATGAAACTCCAACTAGATACTCCACAACTAGAAACTCCACAAATAGAGACTCCACAACTGGAAACTCCACAACTAGAGACTCTGCAACTAGAAACTTCACAACTAGAGACTCCGCAACTCCACAACTAGAAACTCCACAACTGAAAAATCCACAACTAGATACTCCACAACTAGAAAATCCACAACTAGAAACTCCACAATTATAGACTCAACAACTTGAAACTCCACAAGTTTAAACTCCACAACTTAAGACTCCACAACTAGAAACTCCACAACTGGAAACTCCACAACTAGAAACTCCGCAACTAGAAACTTCGCAACAGGAGACTCTACAACTAGAAACTCCACAACTAGAAACTCCAAAACTAGAAACTCCACAACTAGAAACTTCACAACTAGAAACTCCACCACTAGAGACTCCACCACTAGAAACTCCACAACTAGAAACTCCACAACCAGAAACTCCTCAACTAGAAACTCCACAACTAGAAACTCCACAACTAGAGACTCACCAACTAGAAACTCCACAACTACAAACTCCACAACTACAAACTCCACAAATACAGACTCGGCAACTAGAAATTCCATATCTAGAAACTCCACAACTAAAACTGCAAAACTAGAGACTTCTCAACTAGAAACTCAACAACTAGAAACTCCACAACTAAAAACTCCACAACTGAAAACTCCACAACTTGAGACTCCGCAACTTGAAACTTCACAACTAGAAACTCCGCTATTAAAAACTCCGCAACTAGAAACTCCACAACTAGAAAGTCCACAACTTAAAACTCCACAACTAGAAACTCCACCATTTTAAACTCCACAAATTGAGACTCCACAACTAGAAACTCCACAACTAGAAACCCTGCAACTAGAGACTACACAACTAGAAACTCCACAACTAGAAACTCCACAACTACAAACTCCACAAATAGAGAATCGGCTACAAGAAATTTCATGTCTAGAAAGTCCACAACTAAAAACTGCACAACTGGAAACTCCACAACTAGAAACTCCACAACTAGGGACTCCGCAACTAGACTCCACAACTTGAAACTCCACAACTAGAGACTCCGCAACTAGAAACTCCACAACTAGAAACTCCACAACTTGAGACTCCACAACTAGAAACTCCACAACTCAAAACTCCACAACTGGAAACTCCACAATTAGAAACTCCACAACCAGAAACTCCACAACTAGAAACTCCACAACTAAAAACTCCACAACTAGAAACTTCACAACTAGAAACTCCACAACTAGAAACTCCACAACTCAAAACTCCACAACTAGAAACTCCAAAACTCGAAACTCCACAACTCGAAACTCCACAACTGGAAACTCCACAACTAGACACTCCACAACTAAAAACTCTTCAACTAGAAAATCCAAAACTAGAGACTCCACAACTAGAGAATCTACAACTAGAGACTTCAAATTAGAAACTCAACAACTAGAAGCTTCAAAATTCGAAACTCTACTAGAAACTCCACAACTGGAAACTCCTCAACTAGACACTCCACAACTAGAAACTCCACAACTAGAGACTCTGGAACTATGGAACTTCGCAACTAGAAACTCCGCAACAAGAAATTCCAGAGCTAGAAACACCACAACTAGACACTCCGCAACTAGAAACTCTACAACTTAAAACTCCACAACTAGATACTCCACAACTGGAAACTCCACAACAAGAAACTCCACAACTAGAGACTCCACAACTCGAATCTCCACAACTAGAAACTCCAGTACTAGAAACTCCACAACCAGAGACTCCCCAACTCCACAACTAGAAACTTCACAACATGAAACTCCAACTAGATACTCCACAACTAGAAACTCCGCAAATAGGGACTCCACAACATGAAACTCCACAACTAGAGACTCTGCAACTAGAAACTTCACAACTAGAGACTCCGCAACTCCACAACTAGAAACTCCACAACTGAAAAATCCACAACTAGATACTCCACAACTAGAAAATCCACAACTAGAAACTCCACAATTATAGACTCAACAACTTGAAACTCCACAAGTTTAAACTCCACAACTTAAGACTCCACAACTAGAAACTCCACAACTGGAAACTCCACAACTAGAAACTCCGCAACTAGAAACTCCGCAACAGGAGACTCTACAACTAGAAACTCCACAACTAGAAACACCAAAACTAGAAACTCCACAACTAGAAACTTCACAACTAGAAACTCCACCACTAGAGACTCCACCACTAGAAACTCCACAACTAGAAACTCCACAACCAGAAACTCCTCAACTAGAAACTCCACAACTAGAAACTCCGCAACTAGAGACTCACCAACTAGAAACTCCACAACTACAAACTCCACAACTACAAACTCCACAAATACAGACTCGGCCACTAGAAATTCCATATCTAGAAACTCCACAACTAAAACTGCAAAACTAGAGACTTCTCAACTAGAAACTCAACAACTAGAAACTCCACAACTAAAAACTCCACAACTGAAAACTCCACAACTTGAGACTCCGCAACTTGAAACTTCACAACTAGAAACTCCGCTATTAAAAACTCCGCAACTAGAAACTCCACAACTAGAAAGTCCACAACTTAAAACTCCACAACTAGAAACTCCACCACTTTAAACTCCACAACTTGAGACTCCACAACTAGAAACTCCCCAACTAGAAACTCTGCAACTAGAGACTACACAACTAGAAACTCCACAACTAGAAACTCCACAACTACAAACTCCACAAATAGAGAATCGGCTACAAGAAATTTCATGTCTAGAAAGTCCACAACTAAAAACTGCACAACTGGAAACTCCACAACTAGAAACTCCACAACTAGGGACTCCGCAACTAGACTCCACAACTTGAAACTCCACAACTGGAGACTCCGCAACTAGAAACTCCACAACTAGAAACTCCACAACTGGAAACTCCACAACTAGATACTCCGCAACTAGAAACTCCACAACTAGAGACTCCACAACTTGAAACTCCACAACTCAAAACTCCACAACTGGAAACTCCACAATTAGAAACTCCACAACCAGAAACTCCACAACTAGAAACTCCACAACTAAAAACTCCACAACTTGAAACTCCGCAACTCGAAACTCCGCAGCTAGAAACTACACAACTAGAGACTCCACAACTAGAAACTCCACAACTAGAAACTCCACAACTAGAAACTCCACAACTTGAAATCTCACAACCTTAAGTTACGCAACTAGAAAATCCACAGCTAGAGATTCCGCAACTAGAAACTCCACAACTAGAAACTCCACAACTCAAAACTCCACAACTAGAAACTCCAAAACTCGAAACTCCACAACTAGAAACTCCACAACTGGAAACTCCACAACTAGACACTCCACAACTAAAACTCTTCAACTAGAAAATCCAAAACTAGAGACTCCACAACTAGAGAATCTACAACTAGAGACTTCAAACTAGAAACTCAACAACTAGAAGCTTCAAAATTCGAAACTCTACTGGAAACTACACAACTGGATACTCCACAACTAGACACTCCACAACTAGAAAATCCACAACTAGAGACTCTGGAACTATGGAACTCCGCAACTAGAAACTCCGCAACAAGAAATTCCAGAGCTAGAAACACCACAACTAGACACTCCGCAACTAGAAACTCCACAATTTGAGACGCCGCAACTAGAAACTCCACAACTAGACACTCCACAACTAGAAAATCCACAACTAGAGACTCTGGAACTATGGAACTCCGCAACTAGAAACTCCGCAACAAGAAATTCCAGAGCTAGAAACACCAGAACTAGACACTCCGCAACTAGAAACTCCACAATTTGAGACGCCGCAACTAGAAACTCCACAACTTGAAACTTCACAACGAGAAACTCCACAACTAGAAAATCTACAACTAGAGACTCCTCAACTAGAGAATTCGCAACTAGAAACTCCAAACCTAGAGACTCTGCAACTAGAAACTCCGCAGCTAGAAACTCCACAACTAGAAACTCCACAATTAGAAACTCCACAACTAGAGATTCCGCAACTAGAGACTCCACCACTAGAAACTCCACAACTAGAAATTACACAACCAGAAACTCCACAACTAGAAACTCCGCAACTAGAAACTCCGCAACAGAAGACTCTACAACTAGAAACTCCACAACTAGAAACTCCAAAACTAGAAACTCCACAACTAGAAACTCCACAACTAGAAACTTCACAACTAAAGACTCCGACACTAGAGACTCCACAACTATAAACCCCACAACTAGAAACTCCACAACCAGAGACTCTGCAACTCCACAACTATAAACTCCACAACTGAAAAATCCACAACTAGATACTCCACAACTAGAAAATCCCCAACTAGAAACTCCACAACTATAGACTCCACAGCTTGAAACTCCACACGTTTAAACTCCACAATTTAAGACTCCACAACTGGAAACTCCACAACTAGAAACTCCTCAACTAGAAACTCCGCAACTAGAAACTCCGCAACAGGAGACTCTACAACTAGAAACTCCACAACTAGAAACTCCAAAACTAGAAACTCCACAACTAGAAACTTCACACTAGAAACTCCGCAACTAGAGACTCCACAACTGGAAACTCCACAACTTCAAACTCCACAACTAGAAACTCGACAACCAGAAACTTCACAACTAGAAACTCCACAACTAGAAACTCCGCAACGAGAGACTCCACATCTAGAAACTCCACAACTAGAAACTCCACAACTACAAACTCCACAAATACAGACTCGGCAACTAGAAATTCCATATCTAGAAAATCCCCAACTAGAAACTGCAAAACTAGAGACTTCACAACTAGAAACTCAACAACTAGAAACTCTACAACTAAAAACTCCACAACTGGAAACTCCACAACTTGAGACTTCGCAACTTGAAACTTCACAACTGGAAACTCCACAACTAGATACTCCACAACTGGAAACTCCACAGCTTGAAACTCCACAACTAGACTCCAAAACTTGAAACTCCACAACTAGAGACTCCGCAACTGGAAACTTCGCAACTAGATACTCCGCAACTAGAAACTCCACAACTAGAGACTCCACAACTTGAAACTCCACAACTTTAAACTCCACAACTTGAGACTCCACAACTAGAAACTCCACAACTCAAAACTCCACAACCGGAAACTCCACAATTAGAAACTCCACAACCAGAAACTCCCCAACTAGAAACTGCACAACTAAAAACTCCACAACTGGAAACTCCACAACTAGAAACTCCACAACTAGAAACTCCACAACTAGAGACTCCGCAACTAGAAACTCCACAACCAGGGACTCTGCAACTAGAAACTCCGCAACTAGAAACTCCGCAGCTAGAAACTACACAACTAGAGACTCCACAACTAGAAACTCCACAACTAGAAACTCCACAACTAGAAACTCCACAACTTGAAACCACACAACCTTAAGTTACGCAACTAGAAAATCCACAGCTAGAGATTCCGCAACTAGAAACTCCACAACTAGAAACTCCACAACTCAAAACTCCACAACTAGAAACTCCAAAACTCGAAACTCCACAACTCGAAACTCCACAAGTGGAAACTCCACAACTAGACACTCCACAACTAAAAACTCTTCAACTAGAAAATCCAAAACTAGAGACTCCACAACTAGAGAATCTACAACTAGAGACTTCAAATTAGAAACTCAACAACTAGAAGCTTCAAAATTCGAAACTCTACTAGAAACTCCACAACTGGAAACTCCTCAACTAGACACTCCACAACTAGAAACTCCACAACTAGAGACTCTGGAACTATGGAACTCCGCAATTAAAAACTCCGCAACAAGAAATTCCAGAGCTAGAAACACCACAACTAGACACTCCGCAACTAGAAACTCTACAACTTAAAACTCCACAACTAGATACTCCACAACTGGAAACTCCACAACTAGAAACTCCACAACTAGAGACTCCACAACTCGAATCTCCACAACTAGAAACTCCAGTACTAGAAACTCCACAACCAGAGACTCCCCAACTCCACAACTAGAAACTTCACAACATGAAACTCCAACTAGATACTCCACAACTAGAAACTCCACAAATAGAGACTCCACAACTGGAAACTCCACAACTAGAGACTCTGCAACTAGAAACTTCACAACTAGAGACTCCGCAACTCCACAACTAGAAACTCCACAACTGAAAAATCCACAACTAGATACTCCACAACTAGAAAATCCACAACTAGAAACTCCACAATTATAGACTCAACAACTTGAAACTCCACAAGTTTAAACTCCACAACTTAAGACTCCACAACTAGAAACTCCACAACTGGAAACTCCACAACTAGAAACTCCGCAACTAGAAACTCCGCAACAGGAGACTCTACAACTAGAAACTCCACAACTAGAAATTCCAAAACTAGAAACTCCACAACTAGAAACTTCACAACTAGAAACTCCACCACTAGAGACTCCACCACTAGAAACTCCACAACTAGAAACTCCACAACCAGAAACTCCTCAACTAGAAACTCCACAACTAGAAACTCCACAACTAGAGACTCACCAACTAGAAACTCCACAACTACAAACTCCACAACTACAAACTCCACAAATACAGACTCGGCAACTAGAAATTCCATATCTAGAAACTCCACAACTAAAACTGCAAAACTAGAGACTTGTCAACTAGAAACTCAACAACTAGAAACTCCACAACTAAAAACTCCACAACTGAAAACTCCACAACTTGAGACTCCGCAACTTGAAACTTCACAACTAGAAACTCCGCTATTAAAAACTCCGCAACTAGAAACTCCACAACTAGAAAGTCCACAACTTAAAACTCCACAACTAGAAACTCCACCATTTTAAACTCCACAACTTGAGACTCCACAACTAGAAACTCCACAACTAGAAACCCTGCAACTAGAGACTACACAACTAGAAACTCCACAACTAGAAACTCCACAACTACAAACTCCACAAATAGAGAATCGGCTACAAGAAATTTCATGTCTAGAAAGTCCACAACTAAAAACTGCACAACTGGAAACTCCACAACTAGAAACTCCACAACTAGGGACTCCGCAACTAGACTCCACAACTTGAAACTCCACAACTAGAGACTCCGCAACTAGAAACTCCACAACTAGAAACTCCACAACTTGAGACTCCACAACTAGAAACTCCACAACTCAAAACTCCACAACTGGAAACTCCACAATTAGAAACTCCACAACCAGAAACTCCACAACTAGAAACTCCACAACTAAAAACTCCACAACTAGAAACTTCACAACTAGAAACTCCACAACTAGAAACTCCACAACTCAAAACTCCACAACTAGAAACTCCAAAACTCGAAACTCCACAACTCGAAACTCCACAACTGGAAACTCCACAACTAGACACTCCACAACTAAAAACTCTTCAACTAGAAAATCCAAAACTAGAGACTCCACAACTAGAGAATCTACAACTAGAGACTTCAAATTAGAAACTCAACAACTAGAAGCTTCAAAATTCGAAACTCTACTAGAAACTCCACAACTGGAAACTCCTCAACTAGACACTCCACAACTAGAAACTCCACAACTAGAGACTCTGGAACTATGGAACTCCGCAACTAGAAACTCCGCAACAAGAAATTCCAGAGCTAGAAACACCACAACTAGACACTCCGCAACTAGAAACTCTACAACTTAAAACTCCACAACTAGATACTCCACAACTGGAAACTCCACAACTAGAAACTCCACAACTAGAGACTCCACAACTCGAATCTCCACAACTAGAAACTCCAGTACTAGAAACTCCACAACCAGAGACTCCCCAACTCCACAACTAGAAACTTCACAACATGAAACTCCAACTAGATACTCCACAACTAGAAACTCCGCAAATAGAGACTCCACAACATGAAACCCCACAACTAGAGACTCTGCAACTAGAAACTTCACAACTAGAGACTCCGCAACTCCACAACTAGAAACTCCACAACTGAAAAATCCACAACTAGATACTCCACAACTAGAAAATCCACAACTAGAAACTCCACAATTATAGACTCAACAACTTGAAACTCCACAAGTTTAAACTCCACAACTTAAGACTCCACAACTAGAAACTCCACAACTGGAAACTCAACAACTAGAAACTCCGCAACTAGAAACTCCGCAACAGGAGACTCTACAACTAGAAACTCCACAACTAGAAACACCAAAACTAGAAACTCCACAACTAGAAACTTCACAACTAGAAACTCCACCACTAGAGACTCCACCACTAGAAACTCCACAACTAGAAACTCCACAACCAGAAACTCCTCAACTAGAAACTCCACAACTAGAAACTCCGCAACTAGAGACTCACCAACTAGAAACTCCACAACTACAAACTCCACAACTACAAACTCCACAAATACAGACTCGGCAACTAGAAATTCCATATCTAGAAACTCCACAACTAAAACTGCAAAACTAGAGACTTCTCAACTACAAACTCAACAACTAGAAACTCCACAACTAAAAACTCCACAACTGAAAACTCCACAACTTGAGACTCCGCAACTTGAAACTTCACAACTAGAAACTCCGCTATTAAAAACTCCGCAACTAGAAACTCCACAACTAGAAAGTCCACAACTTAAAACTCCACAACTAGAAACTCCACCACTTTAAACTCCACAACTTGAGACTCCACAACTAGAAACTCCCCAACTAGAAACTCTGCAACTAGTGACTACACAACTAGAAACTCCACAACTAGAAACTCCACAACTACAAACTCCACAAATAGAGAATCGGCTACAAGAAATTTCATGTCTAGAAAGTCCACAACTAAAAACTGCACAACTGGAAACTCCACAACTAGAAACTCCACAACTAGGGACTCCGCAACTAGACTCCACAACTTGAAACTTCACAACTGGAGACTCCGCAACTAGAAACTCCACAACTAGAAACTCCACAACTGGAAACTCCACAACTAGATACTCCGCAACTAGAAACTCCACAACTAGAGACTCCACAACTTGAAACTCCACAGCTTTAAACTCCACAACTTGAGACTCCACAACTAGAAACTCCACAACTCAAAACTCCACAACTGGAAACTCCACAATTAGAAACTCCACAACCAGAAACTCCACAACTAGAAACTCCACAACTAAAAACTCCACAACTTGAAACTCCGCAACTCGAAACTCCGCAGCTAGAAACTACACAACTAGAGACTCCACAACTAGAAACTCCACAACTAGAAACTCCACAACTAGAAACTCCACAACTTGAAATCTCACAACCTTAAGTTACGCAACTAGAAAATCCACAGCTAGAGATTCCGCAACTAGAAACTCCACAACTAGAAACTCCACAACTCAAAACTCCACAACTAGAAACTCCAAAACTCGAAACTCCACAACTAGAAACTCCACAACTGGAAACTCCACAACTAGACACTCCACAACTAAAACTCTTCAACTAGAAAATCCAAAACTAGAGACTCCACAACTAGAGAATCTACAACTAGAGACTTCAAACTAGAAACTCAACAACTAGAAGCTTCAAAATTCGAAACTCTACTGGAAACTACACAACTGGATACTCCACAACTAGACACTCCACAACTAGAAAATCCACAACTAGAGACTCTGGAACTATGGAACTCCGCAACTAGAAACTCCGCAACAAGAAATTCCAGAGCTAGAAACACCACAACTAGACACTCCGCAACTAGAAACTCCACAATTTGAGACGCCGCAACTAGAAACTCCACAACTAGACACTCCACAACTAGAAAATCCACAACTAGAGACTCTGGAACTATGGAACTCCGCAACTAGAAACTCCGCAACAAGAAATTCCGGAGCTAGAAACACCAGAACTAGACACTCCGCAACTAGAAACTCCACAATTTGAGACGCCGCAACTAGAAACTCCACAACTTGAAACTTCACAACGAGAAACTCCACAACTAGAAAATCTACAACTAGAGACTCCTCAACTAGAGAATTCGCAACTAGAAACTCCAAACCTAGAGACTCTGCAACTAGAAACTCCGCAGCTAGAAACTCCACAACTAGAAACTCCACAATTAGAAACTCCACAACTAGAGATTCCGCAACTAGAGACTCCACCACTAGAAACTCCACAACTAGAAATTACACAACCAGAAACTCCACAACTAGAAACCCCGCAACTAGAAACTCCGCAACAGAAGACTCTACAACTAGAAACTCCACAACTAGAAACTCCAAAACTAGAAACTCCACAACTAGAAACTCCACAACTAGAAACTTCACAACTAAAGACTCCGACACTAGAGACTCCACAACTATAAACCCCACAACTAGAAACTCCACAACCAGAGACTCTGCAACTCCACAACTATAAACTCCACAACTGAAAAATCCACAACTAGATACTCCACAACTAGAAAATCCCCAACTAGAAACTCCACAACTATAGACTCCACAGCTTGAAACTCCACACGTTTAAACTCCACAATTTAAGACTCCACAACTAGAAACTCCACAACTAGAAACTCCTCAACTAGAAACTCCGCAACTAGAAACTCCGCAACAGGAGACTCTACAACTAGAAACTCCACAACTAGAAACTCCAAAACTAGAAACTCCACAACTAGAAACTTCACACAAGAAACTCCGCAACTAGAGACTCCACAACTGGAAACTCCACAACTTCAAACTCCACAACTAGAAACTCGACAACCAGAAACTTCACAACTAGAAACTCCACAACTAGAAACTCCGCAACGAGAGACTCCACATCTAGAAACTCCACAACTAGAAACTCCACAACTACAAACTCCACAAATACAGACTCGGCAACTAGAAATTCCATATCTAGAAACTCCACAACTAGAAACTGCAAAACTAGAGACTTCACAACTAGAAACTCAACAACTAGAAACTCCACAACTAAAAACTCCACAACTGGAAACTCCACAACTTGAGACTTCGCAACTTGAAACTTCACAACTGGAAACTCCACAACTAGATTCTCCACAACTGGAAACTCCACAGCTTGAAACTCCACAACTAGACTCCAAAACTTGAAACTCCACAACTAGAGACTCCGCAACTGGAAACTTCGCAACTAGATACTCCGCAACTAGAAACTCCACAACTAGAGACTCCACAACTTGAAACTCCACAACTTTAAACTCCACAACTTGAGACTCCACAACTAGAAACTCCACAACTCAAAACTCCACAACTGGAAACTCCACAATTAGAAACTCCACAACCAGAAACTCCCCAACTAGAAACTGCACAACTAAAAACTCCACAACTGGAAACTCCACAACTAGAAACTCCATAACTAGAAACTCCACAACTAGAGACTCCGCAACTAGAAACTCCACAACCAGGGACTCTGCAACTAGAAACTCCGCAACTAGAAACTCCGCAGCTAGAAACTACACAACTAGAGACTCCACAACTAGAAACTCCACAACTAGAAACTCCACAACTAGAAACTCCACAACTTGAAACCACACAACCTTAAGTTACGCAACTAGAAAATCCACAGCTAGAGATTCCGCAACTAGAAACTCCACAACTAGAAACTCCACAACTCAAAACTCCACAACTAGAAACTCCAAAACTCGAAACTCCACAACTCGAAACTCCACAAGTGGAAACTCCACAACTAGACACTCCACAACTAAAAACTCTTCAACTAGAAAATCCAAAACTAGAGACTCCACAACTAGAGAATCTACAACTAGAGACTTCAAATTAGAAACTCAACAACTAGAAGCTTCAAAATTCGAAACTCTACTAGAAACTCCACAACTGGAAACTCCTCAACTAGACACTCCACAACTAGAAACTCCACAACTAGAGACTCTGGAACTATGGAACTCCGCAACTAGAAACTCCGCAACAAGAAATTCCAGAGCTAGAAACACCACAACTAGACACTCCGCAACTAGAAACTCTACAACTTAAAACTCCACAACTAGATACTCCACAACTGGAAACTCCACAACTAGAAACTCCACAACGAGAGACTCCACAACTCGAATCTCCACAACTAGAAACTCCAGTACTAGAAACTCCACAACCAGAGACTCCCCAACTCCACAACTAGAAACTTCACAACATGAAACTCCAACTAGATACTCCACAACTAGAAACTCCACAAATAGAGACTCCACAACTGGAAACTCCACAACTAGAGACTCTGCAACTAGAAACTTCACAACTAGAGACTCCGCAACTCCACAACTAGAAACTCCACAACTGAAAAATCCACAACTAGATACTCCACAACTAGAAAATCCACAACTAGAAACTCCACAATTATAGACTCAACAACTTGAAACTCCACAAGTTTAAACTCCACAACTTAAGACTCCACAACTAGAAACTCCACAACTGGAAACTCCACAACTAGAAACTCCGCAACTAGAAACTCCGCATCAGGAGACTCTACAACTAGAAACTCCACAACTAGAAACTCCAAAACTAGAAACTCCACAACTAGAAACTTCACAACTAGAAACTCCACCACTAGAGACTCCACCACTAGAAACTCCACAACTAGAAACTCCACAACCAGAAACTCGTCAACTAGAAACTCCACAACTAGAAACTCCACAACTAGAGACTCACCAACTAGAAACTCCACAACTACAAACTCCACAACTACAAACTCCACAAATACAGACTCGGCAACTAGAAATTCCATATCTAGAAACTCCACAACTAAAACTGCAAAACTAGAGACTTCTCAACTAGAAACTCAACAACTAGAAACTCCACAACTAAAAACTCCACAACTGAAAACTCCACAACTTGAGACTCCGCAACTTGAAACTTCACAACTAGAAACTCCGCTATTAAAAACTCCGCAACTAGAAACTCCACAACTAGAAAGTCCACAACTTAAAACTCCACAACTAGAAACTCCACCATTTTAAACTCCACAACTTGAGACTCCACAACTAGAAACTCCACAACTAGAAACCCTGCAACTAGAGACTACACAAGTAGAAACTCCACAACTAGAAACTCCACAACTACAAACTCCACAAATAGAGAATCGGCTACAAGACATTTCATGTCTAGAAAGTCCACAACTAAAAACTGCACAACTGGAAACTCCACAACTAGAAACTCCACAACTAGGGACTCTGCAACTAGACTCCACAACTTGAAACTCCACAACTAGAGACTCCGCAACTATAAACTCCACAACTAGAAACTCCACAACTTGAGACTCCACAACTAGAAACTCCGCAACTCAAAACTCCACAACTGGAAACTCCACAATTAGAAACTCCACAACCAGAAACTCCACAACTAGAAACTCCGCTATTAAAAACTCCGCAACTAGAAACTCCACAACTAGAAAGTCCACAACTTAAAACTCCACAACTAGAAACTCCACCACTTTAAACTCCACAACTTGAGACTCCACAACTAGAAACTCCCCAACTAGAAACTCTGCAACTAGAGACTACACAACTAGAAACTCCACAACTAGAAACTCCACAACTACAAACTCCACAAATAGAGAATCGGCTACAAGAAATTTCATGTCTAGAAAGTCCACAACTAAAAACTGCACAACTGGAAACTCCACAACTAGAAACTCCACAATTAGGGACTCCGCAACTAGACTCCACAACTTGAAACTTCACAACTGGAGACTCCGCAACTAGAAACTCCACAACTAGAAACTCCACAACTGGAAACTCCACAACTAGATACTCCGCAACTAGAAACTCCACAACTAGAGACTCCACAACTTGAAACTCCACAGCTTTAAACTCCACAACTTGAGACTCCACAACTAGAAACTCCACAACTCAAAACTCCACAACTGGAAACTCCACAATTAGAAACTCCACAACCAGAAACTCCACAACTAGAAACTCCACAACTAAAAACTCCACAACTTGAAACTCCGCAACTCGAAACTCCGCAGCTAGAAACTACACAACTAGAGACTCCACAACTAGAAACTCCACAACAAGAAACTCCACAACTAGAAACTCCACAACTTGAAATCTCACAACCTTAAGTTACGCAACTAGAAAATCCACAGCTAGAGATTCCGCAACTAGAAACTCCACAACTAGAAACTCCACAACTCAAAACTCCACAACTAGAAACTCCAAAACTCGAAACTCCACAACTAGAAACTCCACAACTGGAAACTCCACAACTAGACACTCCACAACTAAAACTCTTCAACTAGAAAATCCAAAACTAGAGACTCCACAACTAGAGAATCTACAACTAGAGACTTCAAACTAGAAACTCAACAACTAGAAGCTTCAAAATTCGAAACTCTACTGGAAACTACACAACTGGATACTCCACAACTAGACACTCCACAACTAGAAAATCCACAACTAGAGACTCTGGAACTATGGAACTCCGCAACTAGAAACTCCGCAACAAGAAATTCCAGAGCTAGAAACACCACAACTAGACACTCCGCAACTAGAAACTCCACAATTTGAGACGCCGCAACTAGAAACTCCACAACTAGACACTCCACAACTAGAAAATCCACAACTAGAGACTCTGGAACTATGGAACTCCGCAACTAGAAACTCCGCAACAAGAAATTCCAGAGCTAGAAACACCAGAACTAGACACTCCGCAACTAGAAACTCCACAATTTGAGACGCCGCAACTAGAAACTCCACAACTTGAAACTTCACAACGAGAAACTCCACAACTAGAAAATCTACAACTAGAGACTCCTCAACTAGAGAATTCGCAACTAGAAACTCCAAACCTAGAGACTCTGCAACTAGAAACTCCGCAGCTAGAAACTCCACAACTAGAAACTCCACAATTAGAAACTCCACAACTAGAGATTCCGCAACTAGAGACTCCACCACTAGAAACTCCACAACTAGAAATTACACAACCAGAAACTCCACAACTAGAAACCCCGAAACTAGAAACTCCGCAACAGAAGACTCTACAACTAGAAACTCCACAACTAGAAACTCCAAAACTAGAAACTCCACAACTAGAAACTCCACAACTAGAAACTTCACAACTAAAGACTCCGACACTAGAGACTCCACAACTATAAACCCCACAACTAGAAACTCCACAACCAGAGACTCTGCAACTCCACAACTATAAACTCCACAACTGAAAAATCCACAACTAGATACTCCACAACTAGAAAATCCCCAACTAGAAACTCCACAACTATAGACTCCACAGCTTGAAACTCCACACGTTTAAACTCCAGAATTTAAGACTCCACAACTAGAAACTCCACAACTAGAAACTCCTCAACTAGAAACTCCGCAACTAGAAACTCCGCAACAGGAGACTCTACAACTAGAAACTCCACAACTAGAAACTCCAAAACTAGAAACTCCACAACTAGAAACTTCACACTAGAAACTCCGCAACTAGAGACTCCACAACTGGAAACTCCACAACTTCAAACTCCACAACTAGAAACTCGACAACCAGAAACTTCACAACTAGAAACTCCACAACTAGAAACTCCGCAACGAGAGACTCCACATCTAGAAACTCCACAACTAGAAACTCCACAACTACAAACTCCACAAATACAGACTCGGCAACTAGAAATTCCATATCTAGAAACTCCACAACTAGAAACTGCAAAACTAGAGACTTCACAACTAGAAACTCAACAACTAGAAACTCCACAACTAAAAACTCCACAACTGGAAACTCCACAACTTGACACTTCGCAACTTGAAACTTCACAACTGGAAACTCCACAACTAGATACTCCACAACTGGAAACTCCACAGCTTGAAACTCCACAACTAGACTCCAAAACTTGAAACTCCACAACTAGAGACTCCGCAACTGAAAACTTCGCAACTAGATACTCCGCAACTAGAAACTCCACAACTAGAGACTCCACAACTTGAAACTCCACAACTTTAAACTCCACAACTTGAGACTCCACAACTAGAAACTCCACAACTAAAAACTCCACAACTGGAAACTCCACAATTAGAAACTCCACAACCAGAAACTCCCCAACTAGAAACTGCACAACTAAAAACTCCACAACTGGAAACTCCACAACTAGAAACTCCATAACTAGAAACTCCACAACTAGAGACTCCGCAACTAGAAACTCCACAACCAGGGACTCTGCAACTAGAAACTCCGCAACTAGAAACTCCGCAGCTAGAAACTACACAACTAGAGACTCCACAACTAGAAACTCCACAACTAAAAACTCCACAACTAGAAACTCCACAACTTGAAACCACACAACCTTAAGTTACGCAACTAGAAAATCCACAGCTAGAGATTCCGCAACTAGAAACTCCACAACTAGAAACTCCACAACTCAAAACTCCACAACTAGAAACTCCAAAACTCGAAACTCCACAACTCGAAACTCCACAAGTGGAAACTCCACAACTAGACACTCCACAACTAAAAACTCTTCAACTAGAAAATCCAAAACTAGAGACTCCACAACTAGAGAATCTACAACTAGAGACTTCAAATTAGAAACTCAACAACTAGAAGCTTCAAAATTCGAAACTCTACTAGAAACTCCACAACTGGAAACTCCTCAACTAGACACTCCACAACTAGAAACTCCACAACTAGAGACTCTGGAACTATGGAACTCCGCAACTAGAAACTCCGCAACAAGAAATTCCAGAGCTAGAAACACCACAACTAGACACTCCGCAACTAGAAACTCTACAACTTAAAACTCCACAACTAGATACTCCACAACTGGAAACTCCACAACTAGAAACTCCACAACGAGAGACTCCACAACTCGAATCTCCACAACTAGAAACTCCAGTACTAGAAACTCCACAACCAGAGACTCCCCAACTCCACAACTAGAAACTTCACAACATGAAACTCCAACTAGATACTCCACAACTAGAAACTCCACAAATAGAGACTCCACAACTTGAAACTCCACTAGAGACTCTGAAACTAGAAACTCCACAACTAGAGACTCCGCAACTCCACAACTATAAACTCCACAACTGAAAAATCCACAACTAGATACTCCACAACTAGAAAATCCCCAACTAGGAACTCCACAACTATAGACTCAACAGCTTGAAACTCCACACGTTTAAACTCCACAATTTAAGACTCCACAACTAGAAACTCCACAACTAGAAACTCCCCAACTAGAAACTCCGCAACTAGAAACTCCGCAACAGGAGACTCTACAACTAGAAACTCCACAACTAGAAACTCCAAAACTAGAAACTCCACAACTAGAAACTTCACAACTAGAAACTCCGCAACTAGAGACTCCACAACGGGAAACTCCACAACTTCAAACTCCACAACTAGAAACTCCACAACCAGAAACTTCACAACTAGAAACTCCACAACTAGAAACTCCGCAACGAGAGACTCCACATCTAGAAACTCCGCAACTAGAAACTCCACAACTACAAACTCCACAAATACAGACTCGGCAACTAGAAATTCCATATCTAGAAACTCCACAACTGCAAACTGCAAAACTAGAGACTTCACAACTAGAAGCTCAACAACTAGAAACTTCACAACTAAAAACTCCACAACTGGAAACTCCACAACTTGAGACTCCGCAACTTGAAACTTCACAACTGGAAACCCCACAACTAGATACTCCACAACTGGAAACTCCACAGCTTGAAACTCCACAACTAGACTCCACAACTTGAAACTCCACAACTAGAGACTCCGCAACTGGAAACTTCACAACTAGATACTCCGCAACTGGAAACTCCACAACTAGAAACTCCACAACTAGAGACTCCGCAACTAGACTCCACAACTTGAAACTCCACAACCAGAGACTCCGCAACTAGAAACTCCACAACTAGAAACTCCACAACTGGAAACTCCTCAACTAGATACTCCGCAACTAGAAACTCCTCAACAAGAGACTCCACAACTTGAAACTCCACAGCTTTAAACTCCACAGCTTGAGACTCCACAACTAGAAACTCCACAACTCAAAACTCCACAACTGGAAACTCCACAATTAGAAACTCCACAACCAGAAACTCCACAACTAGAAACTTCACAACTAAAAACTCCACAACTTGAAACTCCGCAACTCGAAACTCCGCAGCTAGAAACTACACAACTAGAGACTCCACAACTAGAAACTCCACAACTAGAAACTTCACAACTTGAAACCTCACAACCTTAAGTTACGCAACTAGAAAATCCACAGCTAGAGATTCCGCAACTAGAAACTCCACAACTAGAAACTCCACAACTCAAAACTCCACAACTAGAAACTCCAAAACTCAAAACTCTACAACTAAAAACTCCACAACTGGAAACTCCACAACTAGACACTCCACAACTAAAACTCTTCAACTAGAAAATCCAAAACTAGAGACTCCACAACTAGAGAATCTACAACTAGAGACTTCAAACTAGAAACTCAACAACTAGAAGCTTCAAAATTCGAAACTCTACTGGAAACTACACAACTGGATACTCCACAACTAGACACTACACAACTAGAAAATCCACAACTAGAGACTGGAACTATGGAACTCCGCAACTAGAAACTCCGCAACAAGAAATTCCAGAGCTAGAAACACTCAACAGCTTGAAACTCCACTAGACTCAACAGCTTGAAACTCCACACGTTTAAACTCCACAATTTAAGACTCCACAACTAGAAACTCCACAACTAGAAACTCCCCAACTAGAAACTCCGCAACTAGAAACACCACAACTAGACACTCCGCAACTAGAAACTCCACAATTTGAGACGCCGCAACTAGAAACTCCACAACTAGACACACCACAACTAGAAAATCCACAACTAGAGACTCTGGAACTATGGAACTCCGCAACTAGAAACTCCGCAACAAGAAATTCCAGAGCTAGAAACACCACAACTAGACACTCCGCAACTAGAAACTCCACAATTTGAGACGCCGCAACTAGAAACTCCACAACTTGAAACTTCACAACGAGAAACTCCACAACTAGAAAATCTACAACTAGAGACTCCTCAACTAGAGAATTCGCAACTAGAAACTCCAAACCTAGAGACTCTGCAACTAGAAACTCCGCAGCTAGAAACTCCACAACTAGAAACTCCACAATTAGAAACTCCACAACTAGAAATTCCACAACCAGAAACTCCACAACTAGAAACTCCGCAACTAGAAACTCCACAACTAGAAATTACACAACCAGAAACTCCACAACTAGAAACTCCGCAACTAGAAACTCCGCAACAGAAGACTCTACAACTAGAAACTCCACAACTAAAAACTCCACAACTGAAAACTCCACAACTTGAGACTCCGCAACTTGAAACTTCACAACTAGAAACTCCGCTATTAAAAACTCCGCAACTAGAAACTCCACAACTAGAAAGTCCACAACTTAAAACTCCACAACTGGAAACTCCACCATTTTAAACTCCACAACTTGAGACTCCACAACTAGAAACTCCACAACTAGAAACCCTGCAACTAGAGACTACACAACTAGAAACTCCACAACTAGAAACTCCACAACTACAAACTCCACAAATAGAGAATCGGCTACAAGAAATTTCATGTCTAGAAAGTCCACAACTAAAAACTGCACAACTGGAAACTCCACAACTAGAAACTCCACAACTAGGGACTCTGCAACTAGACTCCACAACTTGAAACTCCACAACTAGAGACTCCGCAACTATAAACTCCACAACTAGAAACTCCACAACTTGAGACTCCACAACTAGAAACTCCGCAACTCAAAACTCCACAACTGGAAACTCCACAATTAGAAACTCCACAACCAGAAACTCCACAACTAGAAACTCCACAACTAAAAACTCCACAACTAGAAACTTCACAACTAGAAACTCCACAACTAGAAACTCCACAACTCAAAACTCCACAACTAGAAACTCCAAAACTCGAAACTCCACAACTCGAAACTCCACAACTGGAAACTCCACAACTAGACACTCCACAACTAAAAACTCTTCAACTAGAAAATCCAAAACTAGAGACTCCACAACTAGAGAATCTACAACTAGAGACTTCAAATTAGAAACTCAACAACTAGAAGCTTCAAAATTCGAAACTCTACTAGAAACTCCACAACTGGAAACTCCTCAACTAGACACTCCACAACTAGAAACTCCACAACTAGAGACTCTGGAACTATGGAACTCCGCAACTAGAAACTCCGCAACAAGAAATTCCAGAGCTAGAAACACCACAACTAGACACTCCGCAACTAGAAACTCTACAACTTAAAACTCCACAACTAGATACTCCACAACTGGAAACTCCACAACTAGAAACTCCACAACTAGAGACTCCACAACTCGAATCTCCACAACTAGAAACTCCAGTACTAGAAACTCCACAACCAGAGACTCCCCAACTCCACAACTAGAAACTTCACAACATGAAACTCCAACTAGATACTCCACAACTAGAAACTCCACAAATAGAGACTCCACAACTGGAAACTCCACAACTAGAGACTCTGCAACTAGAAACTTCACAACTAGAGACTCCGCAACTCCACAACTAGAAACTCCACAACTGAAAAATCCACAACTAGATACTCCACAACTAGAAAATCCACAACTAGAAACTCCACAATTATAGACTCAACAACTTGAAACTCCACAAGTTTAAACTCCACAACTTAAGACTCCACAACTAGAAACTCCACAACCAGAAACTCCTCAACTAGAAACTCCACAACTAGAGACTCACCAACTAGAAACTCCACAACTACAAACTCCACAACTACAAACTCCACAAATACAGACTCGGCAACTAGAAATTCCATATCTAGAAACTCCACAACTAAAACTGCAAAACTAGAAACTTCTCAACTAGGAACTGAACAACTAGAAACTCCACAACTAAAAACTCCACAACTTGAAACTCCACAGCTTTAAACTCCACAAGTTGAGACTCCACAACTAGAAACTCCACAACTCAAAACTCCACAACTGGAAACTCCACAATTAGAAACTCCACAACCAGAAACTCCACAACTAGAAACTCCACAACTAAAAACTCCACAACTTGAAACTCCGCAACTCGAAACTCCGCAGCTAGAAACTACACAACTAGAGACTCCACAACTAGAAACTCCACAACTAGAAACTCCACAACTAGAAACTCCACAACTTGAAATCTCACAACCTTAAGTTACGCAACCAGAAACTCCACAGCTAGAAACTCCGCAACTAGAAACTCCGCAACAGAAGACTCTACAACTAGAAACTCCACAACTAGAAACTCCAAAACTCGAAACTCCACAACTAGAAACTCCACAACTGGAAACTCCACAACTAGACACTCCACAACTAAAACTCTTCAACTAGAAAATCCAAAACTAGAGACTCCACAACTAGAGAATCTACAACTAGAGACTTCAAACTAGAAACTCAACAACTAGAAGCTTCAAAATTCGAAACTCTACTGGAAACTACACAACTGGATACTCCACAACTAGACACTCCACAACTAGAAAATCCACAACTAGAGACTCTGGAACTATGGAACTCCGCAACTAGAAACTCCGCAACAACAAATTCCAGAGCTAGAAACACCACAACTAGACACTCCGCAACTAGAAACTCCACAATTTGAGACGCCGCAACTAGAAACTCCACAACTAGACACTCCACAACTAGAAAATCCACAACTAGAGACTATGGAACTATGGAACTCCGCAACTAGAAACTCCGCAACAAGAAATTCCAGAGCTAGAAACACCAGAACTAGACACTCCGCAACTAGAAACTCCACAATTTGAGACGCCGCAACTAGAAACTCCACAACTTGAAACTTCACAACGAGAAACTCCACAACTAGAAAATCTACAACTAGAGACTCCTCAACTAGAGAATTTGCAACTAGAAACTCCAAACCTAGAGACTCTGCAACTAGAAACTCCGCAGCTAGAAACTCCACAACTAGAAACTCCGCAATTAGAAACTCCACAACTAGAACCTCCACAACTAGAGATTCCGCAACTAGAGACTCCACCACTAGAAACTCCACAACTAGAAATTACACAACCAGAAACTCCACAACTAGAAACTCCGCAACTAGAAACTCCGCAACAGAAGACTCTACAACTAGAAACTCCACAACTAGAAACTCCAAAACTAGAAACTCCACAACTAGAAACTCCACAACTAGAAACTTCACAACTAGAGACTCCGACACTAGAGACTCCACAACTATAAACCCCACAACTAGAAACTCCACAACCAGAGACTCTGCAATTCCACAACTAGAAACTCCACAACTGCAAACTCCACAACTAGATACTCCGCAACTAGAAACTCCGCAACTAGAAACTCCACAACTAGAGACTCTGCAACTAGAAACTCCGCAGCTAGAAACTACACAACTAGAGACTCCACAACTAGAAACTTGACGACTAGAAACTCCACAACTATACACTCCACAACTAAAAACTATTCAACTAGAAACTTCTAAACTAGAGACTCCACAACTAGAGAATCTACAACTAGAGACTTCAAACTAGAAACTCAACAACTAGAAACTCCACAACAAAAAACTCAACAACTAGAAACTCCACAGCATGACAATCCGGAACTTGAAACTCCACACCTAGAAACTCCGCAACTAGAAACTCCACAACTAGGAACTCCGAAACTAGAAACTCCACAACTAGAAACTCCACAACTAGAAACTCCACTACTAGATACTCCACAACTGGAAACTCCGCAGCTAGAAACTACACAACTAGAGACTCCACAACTAGAAACTTCACGACTAGAAACTCCACAACTAGACACTCCACAACTAAAAACTCTTCCACGAGAAACTCCTAAACTAGAGACTCCACAACTAGAGAATCTACAACTAGAGACTTCAAACTAGAAACTCAAAAACTAGAAACTCCACAACTAAAAACTCAACAACTAGAAACTCCACAGCATGAGACTCCGGAACTTGAAACTCAACATCCAGAGACTCCACAACTTGAAACTCCACTAGAGACTCTGAAACTAGAAACTCCACAACTAGAGACTCCGCAACTCCACAACTATAAACTCCACAACTGAAAAATCCACAACTAGATACTCCACAACTAGAAAATCCCCAACTAGGAACTCCACAACTATAGACTCAACAGCTTGAAACTCCACACGTTTAAACTCCACAATTTAAGACTCCACAACTAGAAACTCCACAACTAGAAACTCCCCAACTAGAAACTCCGCAACTAGAAACTCCGCAACAGGAGACTCTACAACTAGAAACTCCACAACTAGAAACTCCAAAACTAGAAACTCCACAACTAGAAACTTCACAACTAGAAACTCCGCAACTAGAGACTCCACAACGGGAAACTCCACAACTTCAAACTCCACAACTAGAAACTCCACAACCAGAAACTTCACAACTAGAAACTCCACAACTAGAAACTCCGCAACGAGAGACTCCACATCTAGAAACTCCGCAACTAGAAACTCCACAACTACAAACTCCACAAATACAGACTCGGCAACTAGAAATTCCATATCTAGAAACTCCACAACTGCAAACTGCAAAACTAGAGACTTCACAACTAGAAGCTCAACAACTAGAAACTTCACAACTAAAAACTCCACAACTGGAAACTCCACAACTTGAGACTCCGCAACTTGAAACTTCACAACTGGAAACCCCACAACTAGATACTCCACAACTGGAAACTCCACAGCTTGAAACTCCACAACTAGACTCCACAACTTGAAACTCCACAACTAGAGACTCCGCAACTGGAAACTTCACAACTAGATACTCCGCAACTGGAAACTCCACAACTAGAAACTCCACAACTAGAGACTCCGCAACTAGACTCCACAACTTGAAACTCCACAACCAGAGACTCCGCAACTAGAAACTCCACAACTAGAAACTCCACAACTGGAAACTCCTCAACTAGATACTCCGCAACTAGAAACTCCTCAACAAGAGACTCCACAACTTGAAACTCCACAGCTTTAAACTCCACAGCTTGAGACTCCACAACTAGAAACTCCACAACTCAAAACTCCACAACTGGAAACTCCACAATTAGAAACTCCACAACCAGAAACTCCACAACTAGAAACTTCACAACTAAAAACTCCACAACTTGAAACTCCGCAACTCGAAACTCCGCAGCTAGAAACTACACAACTAGAGACTCCACAACTAGAAACTCCACAACTAGAAACTTCACAACTTGAAACCTCACAACCTTAAGTTACGCAACTAGAAAATCCACAGCTAGAGATTCCGCAACTAGAAACTCCACAACTAGAAACTCCACAACTCAAAACTCCACAACTAGAAACTCCAAAACTCAAAACTCTACAACTAAAAACTCCACAACTGGAAACTTCACAACTAGACACTCCACAACTAAAACTCTTCAACTAGAAAATCCAAAACTAGAGACTCCACAACTAGAGAATCTACAACTAGAGACTTCAAACTAGAAACTCAACAACTAGAAGCTTCAAAATTCGAAACTCTACTGGAAACTACACAACTGGATACTCCACAACTAGACACTACACAACTAGAAAATCCACAACTAGAGACTGGAACTATGGAACTCCGCAACTAGAAACTCCGCAACAAGAAATTCCAGAGCTAGAAACACCACAACTAGACACTCCGCAACTAGAAACTCCACAATTTGAGACGCCGCAACTAGAAACTCCACAACTAGACACACCACAACTAGAAAATCCACAACTAGAGACTCTGGAACTATGGAACTCCGCAACTATAAACTCCGCAACAAGAAATTCCAGAGCTAGAAACACCACAACTAGACACTCCGCAACTAGAAACTCCACACTTTGAGACGCCGCAACTAGAAACTCCACAACTTGAAACTTCACAACGAGAAACTCCACAACTAGAAAATCTACAACTAGAGACTCCTCAACTAGAGAATTCGCAACTAGGAACTCCAAACCTAGAGACTCTGCAACCAGAAACTCCGCAGCTAGAAACTCCACAACTAGAAACTCCACAATTAGAAACTCCACAACTAGAAATTCCACAACCAGAAACTCCACAACTAGAAACTCCGCAACTAGAAACTCCGCAACAGAAGACTCTACAACTAGAAACTCCACAACTAGAAACTCCAAAACTAGAAACTCCACAACTAGAAACTCCACAACTAGAAACTTCACAACTAGAGACTCCGCAACTAGAGACTCCACAACTATAAACCCCACAACTAGAAACTCCACAACTAGAAACTCCGCAGCTAGAAACTACACAACTAGAGACTCCACAACTAGAAACTCCACAACTAGCAACTCCACAACTAGAAACTCCACAACTAAAAACTCCACAACTGGAAACTCCACAACTAGAAACTCCACAACTAGAAACTCCACAACTAGAAACTCCGCAACTAGAAACTCCACAATTAGAAACTCCACAACCAGAAAATCCACAACTAGAAACTCCACAACTAAAAACTCCACAACTGGAAACTCCACAACTAGAAACTCCACAACTAGAGACTCCGCAACTGGAAACTCCACAACCAGAGACTCTGCAACTAGAAACTCCGCAACTAGAAACTCCGCAGCTAGAAACTACACAACTAGAGAGTCCACAACTAGAAACTCCACAACTAGAAACTCCACAACTAGAAACTCCACAACTAAAAACTCCACAACTGGAAACTCCACAACTAGAGACTCTGGAACTATGGAACTCCGCAACTAGAAACTCCGCAACAAGAAATTCCAGAGCTAGAAACACCAGAACTAGACACTCCGCAACTAGAAACTCCACAATTTGAGACGCCGCAACTAGAAACTCCACAACTTGAAACTTCACAACGAGAAACTCCACAACTAGAAAATCTACAACTAGAGACTCCTCAACTAGAGAATTCGCAACTAGAAACTCCAAACCTAGAGACTCTGCAACTAGAAACTCCGCAGCTAGAAACTTTACAACTAGAAACTCCACAATTAGAAACTCCACAACTAGAACCTCCACAACTAGAGATTCCGCAACTAGAGACTCCACCACTAGAAACTCCACAACTAGAAATTACACAACCAGAAACTCCACAACTAGAAACTCCGCAACTAGAAACTCCGCAACAGAAGACTCTACAACTAGAAACTCCACAACTAGAAACTCCAAAACTAGAAACTCCACAACTAGAGACTCCGCAACTAGAAACTCCACAACCAGAGACTCTGCAACTAGAAACTCCGCAACTAGAAACTCCGCAGCTAGAAACTACACAACTAGAGAGTCCACAACTAGAAACTCCACAACTAGAAACTCCACAACTAGAAACTCCACAACTAAAACTCCACAACTGGAAACTCCACAACTAGAGACTCTGGAACTATGGAACTCCGCAACTAGAAACTCCGCAACAAGAAATTCCAGAGCTAGAAACACCAGAACTAGACACTCCGCAACTAGAAACTCCACAATTTGAGACGCCGCAACTAGAAACTCCACAACTTGAAACTTCACAACGAGAAACTCCACAACTAGAAAATCTACAACTAGAGACTCCTCAACTAGAGAATTCGCAACTAGAAACTCCAAACCTTGAGACTCTGCAACTAGAAACTCCGCAGCTAGAAACTCCACAACTAGAAACTCCACAATTAGAAACTCCACAACTAGAACCTCCACAACTAGAGATTCCGCAACTAGAGACTCCACCACTAGAAACTCCACAACTAGAAATTACACAACCAGAAACTCCACAACTAGAAACTCCGCAACTAGAAACTCCGCAACAGAAGACTCTACAACTAGAAACTCCACAACTAGAAACTCCAAAACTAGAAACTCCACAACTAGAAACTCCACAACTAGAAACTTCACAACTAGAGACTCCGACACTAGAGACTCCATAACTATAAACCCCACAACTAGAAACTCCAAAACTCGAAACTCCACAACTCGAAACTCCACAACTGGAAACTCCACAACTAGACACTCCACAACTAAAAACTCTTCAACTAGAAACTCCAAAACTAGAGACTCCACAACTAGAGAATCTACAACTAGATACTTCAAACTAAAAACTCAACAACTAGAAACTTCGAAATTCGAAACTCTACTAGAAACTACACAACCAGAAACTCCACAACTAGAAACTCCACAACTACAAACTCCACAAATACAGACTGGGCAACTAGAAATTCCATATCTAAAAACTCCACAATTAAAAACTGCAAAACTAGAGACTTCTCAACTAGAAACTCAACAACTAGAAACTCCACAACTAAAAACTCCACAACTGAAAACTCCACAACTTGAGACTCCGCAACTTGAAACTTCACAACTAGAAACTCCGCTATTTAAAAATCCGCAACTAGAAACTCCGCAACTAGAAACTCCACAACTTAAAACTCCACAACTAGATACTCCACAACTGGAAACTTTACAACTAGATACTTCACAACTGGAAACTCCACAACTAGATACTTCACAACTGGAAACTCCACAACTAGAAACTCCACAACTAGAGACTCCACAACTCGAATCTCAACAACTAGAAACTCCAGTACTAGAAACTCCACAACCACAGACCCCCCAACTCCACAACTAGAAACTCCACAACATTAAACTCCAAGAAGATACTCCACAACTAGGAACTCCACAACTGGAGACTCCACAAATGGAAACTCCACAACTAGAGACTCTGCAACTAGAAACTTCACAACTAGAGACTCCGCAACTCCACAACTAGAAACTCCACAAGTTTAAACTCCACAACTTAAGACTCCACAACTGGAAACTCCAAAACTAGAAACTCCACAACTAGAGACTCCGCAACTAGAAACTCCGCAACAGAAGACTATACAACTAGAAACTCCACAACTAGAAACTCCAAAACTAGAAACTCCACAACTAGAAACTCCACAACTAGAAACTTCACAACTAGAGACTCCGCAACTAGAGACTCCACAACTATAAACTCCACAACTAGAAACTCCACAACCAGAGACTCTGCAATTCCACAACTAGAAACTCCACAACTGCAAACTCCACAACTAGATACTCCGCAACTAGAAACTCCGCAACTAGAAACTCCACAACCAGAGACTCTGCAACTAGAAACTCCGCAACTAGCAACTCCGCAGCTAGAAACTACACAAGTAGAGACTCCACAACTCAAAACTCCACAACTAGAAACTCCAAAACTCGAAACTCCACAACTCGAAACTCCACAACTGGAAACTCCACAACTAGACACTCCACAACTAAAAACTCTTCAACTAGAAACTCCAAAACTAGAGACTCCACAACTAGAGAATCTACAACTAGAGACTTCAAACTAGAAACTCAACAACTAGAAACTTCAAAATTCGAAACTCTACAAGAAACTACACAACTGGAAACTCCACAACTAGACACTCCACAACTAGAAACTCCACAACTAGAGACTCTGCAACTATAGAACTCCGCAACTAGAAACTCCGCAACAAGGAATTCCAGAGCTAGAAACACCACACCTAGACACTCCGCAACTAGAAACTCCACAACTTGAGACGCCACAACTAGAAACTCTACAACTAGAGACTCCTCAACTAGAGAATTCGCAACTAGAAACTCCAAAACTAGAGACTCTGCAACTAGAAACTCCGCAGCTAGAAACTCCACAACTATAAACTCCACAACTAGAGATTCCGCAACTAGAGACTCCACCACTAGAAACTCCACAACTACAAATTGCACAATCAGAAACTCCACAACAAGAAATTCCGCAACTATAGACTCAACAGCTTGAAACTCCACACGTTTAAACTCCACAATTTAAGACTCCACAACTAGAAACTCCACAACTAGAAACTCCCCAACTAGAAACTCCGCAACTAGAAACTCCGCAACAGGAGACTCTACAACTAGAAACTCCACAACTAGAAACTCCAAAACTAGAAACTCCACAACTAGAAACTTCACAACTAGAAACTCCGCAACTAGAGACTCCACAACGGGAAACTCCACAACTTCAAACTCCACAACTAGAAACTCCACAACCAGAAACTTCACAACTAGAAACTCCACAACTAGAAACTCCGCAACGAGAGACTCCACATCTAGAAACTCCGCAACTAGAAACTCCACAACTACAAACTCCACAAATATAGACTCGGCAACTAGAAATTCCATATCTAGAAACTCCACAACTACAAACTGCAAAACTAGAGACTTCACAACTAGAAACTCAACAACTAGAAATTTCACAACTAAAATCTCCACAACTGGAAACTCCACAACTTGAGACTCCGCAACTTGAAACTTCACAACTGGAAACCCCACAACTAGATACTCCACAACTGGAAACTCCACAGCTTGAAACTCCATCACTAGACTCCACAACTTGAAACTCCACAACTAGAGACTCCGCAACTGGAAACTTCACAACTAGATACTCTGCAACTGGAAACTCCACAACTGGAAACTCCACAACTAGAGACTCCGCAACTAGAATCCACAACTTGAAACTCCACAACTAGAGACTCCGCAACTAGAAACTCCACAACTAGAAACTCCACAACTAGAAAATCTACAACTAGAGACTCCTCAACTAGAGAATTCGCAACTAGAAACTCCAAACCTAGAGACTCTGCAACTAGAAACTCCGCAGCTAGAAACTCCACAACTAGAAACTCCACAATTAGAAACTCCACAACTAGAACCTCCACAACTAGAGATTCCGCAACTAGAGACTCCACCACTAGAAACTCCACAACTAGAAATTACACAACCAGAAACTCCGCAACTAGAAACTCCACAATTTGAGACGCCGCAACTAGAAACTCCACAACTTGAAACTTCACAACGAGAAACTCCACAACTAGAAAATCTACAACTAGAGACTCCTCAACTAGAGAATTCGCAACTAGAAACTCCAAACCTAGAGACTCTGCAACTAGAAACTCCGCAGCTAGAAACTCCACAACTAGAAACTCCACAATTAGAAACTCCACAACTAGAACCTCCACAACTAGAGATTCCGCAACTAGAGACTCCACCACTAGAAACTCCACAACTAGAAATTACACAACCAGAAACTCCACAACTAGAAACTCCGCAACTAGAAACTCCGCAACAGAAGACTCTACAACTAGAAACTCCACAACTAGAAACTCCAAAACTAGAAACTCCACAACTAGAAACTCCACAACTAGAAACTTCACAACTAGAGACTCCGACACTAGAGACTCCATAACTATAAACCCCACAACTAGAAACTCCAAAACTCGAAACTCCACAACTCGAAACTCCACAACTGGAAACTCCACAACTAGACACTCCACAACTAAAACCTCTTCAACTAGAAACTCCAAAACTAGAGACTCCACAACTAGAGAATCTACAACTAGATACTTCAAACTAAAAACTCAACAACTAGAAACTTCGAAATTCGAAACTCTACTAGAAACTACACAACCAGAAACTCCACAACTAGAAACTCCACAACTAGAAACTCCACAACTACAAACTCCACAAATACAGACTGGGCAACTAGAAATTCCATATCTAAAAACTCCACAATTAAAAACTGCAAAACTAGAGACTTCTCAACTAGAAACTCAACAACTAGAAACTCCACAACTAAAAACTCCACAACTGAAAACTCCACAACTTGAGACTCCGCAACTTGAAACTTCACAACTAGAAACTCCGCTATTTAAAAATCCGCAACTAGAAACTCCGCAACTAGAAACTCCACAACTTAAAACTCCACAACTAGATACTCCACAACTGGAAACTTTACAACTAGATACTTCACAACTGGAAACTCCACAACTAGATACTTCACAACTGGAAACTCCACAACTAGAAACTCCACAACTAGAGACTCCACAACTCGAATCTCAACAACTAGAAACTCCAGTACTAGAAACTCCACAACCACAGACCCCCCAACTCCACAACTAGAAACTCCACAACATTAAACTCCAACAAGATACTCCACAACTAGGAACTCCACAACTGGAGACTCCACAAATGGAAACTCCACAACTAGAGACTCTGCAACTAGAAACTTCACAACTAGAGACTCCGCAACTCCACAACTAGAAACTCCACAAGTTTAAACTCCACAACTTAAGACTCCACAACTGGAAACTCCACAACTAGAAACTCCACAACTAGAGACTCCGCAACTAGAAACTCCGCAACAGAAGACTATACAACTAGAAACTCCACAACTAGAAACTCCAAAACTAGAAACTCCACAACTAGAAACTCCACAACTAGAAACTTCACAACTAGAGACTCCGCAACTAGAGACTCCACAACTATAAACTCCACAACTAGAAACTCCACAACCAGAGACTCTGCAATTCCACAACTAGAAACTCCACAACTGCAAACTCCACAACTAGATACTCCGCAACTAGAAACTCCGCAACTAGAAACTCCACAACCAGAGACTCTGCAACTAGAAACTCCGCAACTAGCAACTCCGCAGCTAGAAACTACACAACTAGAGACTCCACAACTCAAAACTCCACAACTAGAAACTCCAAAACTCGAAACTCCACAACTCGAAACTCCACAACTGGAAACTCCACAACTAAAAACTCTTCAACTAGAAACTCCAAAACTAGAGACTCCACAACTAGAGAATCTACAACTAGAGACTTCAAACTAGAAACTCAACAACTAGAAACTTCAAATTTCGAAACTCTACTAGAAACTACACAACTGGAAACTCCACAACTAGACACTCCACAACTAGAAACTCCACAACTAGAGACTCTGCAACTATAGAACTCCGCAACTAGAAACTCCGCAACAAGGAATTCCAGAGCTAGAAACACCACACCTAGACACTCCGCAACTAGAAACTCCACAACTTGAGACGCCACAACTAGAAACTCCACAACTCGAAACTTCACAACGAGAAACTCCACAACTAGAAACTCTACAACTAGAGACTCCTCAACTAGAGAATTCGCAACTAGAAACTCCAAAACTAGAGACTCTGCAACTAGAAACTCCGCAGCTAGAAACTCCACAACTATAAACTCCACAATTAGAAACTCCACAACTAGAACCTCCACAACTAGAGATTCCGCAACTAGAGACTCCACCACTAGAAACTCCACAACTACAAATTCCACAATCAGAAACTCCACAACTAGAAATTCCGCAACTATAGACTCAACAGCTTGAAACTCCACACGTTTAAACTCCACAATTTAAGACTCCACAACTAGAAACTCCACAACTAGAAACTCCCCAACTAGAAACTCCGCAACTAGAAACTCCGCAACAGGAGACTCTACAACTAGAAACTCCACAACTAGAAACTCCAAAACTAGAAACTCCACAACTAGAAACTTCACAACTAGAAACTCCGCAACTAGAGACTCCACAACGGGAAACTCCACAACTTCAAACTCCACAACTAGAAACTCCACAACCAGAAACTTCACAACTAGAAACTCCACAACTAGAAACTCCGCAACGAGAGACTCCACATCTAGAAACTCCGCAACTAGAAACTCCACAACTACAAACTCCACAAATATAGACTCGGCAACTAGAAATTCCATATCTAGAAACTCCACAACTACAAACTGCAAAACTAGAGACTTCACAACTAGAAACTCAACAACTAGAAATTTCACAACTAAAAACTCCACAACTGGAAACTCCACAACTTGAGACTCCGCAACTTGAAACTTCACAACTGGAAACCCCACAACTAGATACTCCACAACTGGAAACTCCACAGCTTGAAACTCCATCACTAGACTCCACAACTTGAAACTCCACAACTAGAGACTCCGCAACTGGAAACTTCACAACTAGATACTCCGCAACTGGAAACTCCACAACTAGAAACTCCACAACTAGAGACTCCGCAACTAGAATCCACAACTTGAAACTCCACAACTAGAGACTCCGCAACTAGAAACTCCACAACTAGAAACTCCACAACTGGAAACTCCACAACTAGATACCCCGCAACTAGAAACTCCTCAACAAGAGACTCCACAACTTGAAACTCCACAGCTTTAAACTCCACAACTTGAGACTCCACAACTAGAAACACCACAACTCAAAACTCCACAACTGGAAACTCCACAATTAGAAACTCCACAACCAGAAACTCCACAACTAGAAACTTCACAACTAAAAACTCCACAACTTGAAACTCCGCAACTCGAAACTCCGCAGCTAGAAACTACACAACTAGAGACTCCACAACTAGAAACTCCACAACTAGAAACTCCACAACTTGAAACCTCACAACCTTAAGTTACGCAACTAAAAAATCCACAGCTAGAGATTCCGCAACTAGAAACTCCACAACTAGAAACTCCACAACTCAAAACTCCACAACTAGAAACTCCAAAACTCAAAACTCTACAACTAAAAACTCCACAACTGGAAACTCCACAACTAGACACTCCACAACTAAAACTCTTCAACTAGAAAATCCAAAACTAGAGACTCCACAACTAGAGAATCTACAACTAGAGGCTTCAAACTAGAAACTCAACAACTAGAAGCTTCAAAATTCGAAACTCTACTGGAAACTACACAACTGGATACTCCACAACTAGACACTACACAACTAGAAAATCCACCACTAGAGACTGGAACTATGGAACTCCGCAACTAGAAACTCCGCAACAAGAAATTCCAGTGCTAGAAACACCACAACTAGACAGTCCGCAACTAGAAACTCCACAATTTGAGACGCCGCAACTAGAAACTCCACAACTAGACACTCCACAACTAGAAAATCCACAACTAGAGACTCTGCAACTATGGAACTCCGCAACTAGAAACTCCGCAACAAGAAATTCCAGAGCTAGAAACACCACAACTGGACACTCCGCAACTAGAAACTCCACACTTTGAGACGCCGCAACTAGAAACTCCACAACTTGAAACTTCACAACGAGAAACTCCACAACTAGAAAATCTACAACTAGAGACTCCTCAACTAAAGAATTCGCAACTAGAAACTCCAAACCTAGAGACTCTGCAACCAGAACTCCGCAGCTAGAAACTCCACAACTAGAAACTCCACAATTAGAAACTCCACAACTAGAAATTCCACAACCAGAAACTCCACAACTAGAAACTCCGCAACTAGAAACTCCGCAACAGAAGACTCTACAACTAGAAACTCCACAACTAGAAACTCCAAAACTAGAAACTCCACAACTAGAAACTCCACAACTAGAAACTTCAAAATTAGAGATTCCGCAACTAGAGACTCCACAACTATAAACACCACAACTAGAAACTCCACAACTAGAAACTCCGCAGCTAGAAACTACACAACTAGAGACTCCACAACTAGAAACTCCACAACTAGCAACTCCACAACTAGAAACTCCACAACTAAAAACTCCACAACTGGAAACTCCACAACTAGAAACTCCACAACTAGAAACTCCACAACTAGAGACTCCGCAACTAGAAACTCCACAATTAGAAACTCCACAACCAGAAAATCCACAACTAGAAACTCCACAACTAAAAACTCCACAACTGGAAACTCCACAACTAGAAACTCCACAACTAGAGACTCCCCAACTAGAAACTCCACAACCAGAGACTCTGCAACTAGAAACTCCGCAGCTAGAAACTACACAACTAGAGACTCCACAACTAGAAACTCCACAACTAGAAACTCCACAACTAGAAACTCCACAACTAAAAACTCCACAACTGGAAACTCCACAACTAGAAACTCCACAACTAGAAACTCCACAACTAGAGACTCCGCAACTAGAAACTCCACAACCAGAGACTCTGCAACTAGAAGCTCTGCAACTAGAAACTCCGCAGCTAGAAACTACACAACTAGAGACTCCACAACTAGAAACTCCGCAACTAGAAACTCCACAACTAGAAACTCCAAAACTCGAAACTCCACAACTCGAAACTCCACAACTGGAAACTCCACAACTAGACACTCCACAACTAAAAACTCTTCAACTAGAAACTCCAAAACTAGAGACTCCACAACTAGAGAATCTACAACTAGAGACTTCAAACTAAAAACTCAACAACTAGAAACTTCGAAATTCGAAACTCTACTAGAAACTACACAACCAGAAACTCCACAACTAGAAACTCCACAACTAGAAACTCCACAACTACAAACTCCACAAATACAGACTCGGCAACTAGAAATTCCATATCTAAAAACTCCACAACTAAAAACTGCAAAACTAGAGACTTCTCAACTAGAAACTCAACAACTAGAAACTCCACAACTAAAAACTCCACAACTGAAAACTCCACAACTTGAGACTCCGCAACTTGTAACTTCACAACTAGAAACTCCGCTATCAAAAAATCCGCAACTAGAAACTCCGCAACTAGAAACTCCACAACTTAAAACTCCACAACTAGATACTCCACAACTGGAAACTTTACAACTAGATACTTCACAACTGGAAACTCCACAACTAGATACTTCACAACTGGAAGCTCCACAACTAGAAACTCCACAACTAGAGACTCCACAACTCGAATCTCAACAACTAGAAACTCCAGTACTAGAAACTCCACAACCACAGACGCCCCAACTCCACAACTAGAAACTCCACAACATTAAACTCCAACAAGATACTCCACAACTAGGAACTCCACAACTGGAGACTCCACAAATGGAAACTCCACAACTAGAGACTCTGCAACTAGAAACTTCACAACTAGAGACTCCGCAACTCCACAACTAGAAACTTCACAAGTTTAAACTCCACAACTTAAGACTCCACAACTGGAAACTCCAAAACTAGAAACTCCACAACTAGAGACTCCGCAACTAGAAACTCCGCAGCAGAAGACTATACAACTAGAAACTCCACAACTAGAAACTCCAAAACTAGAAACTCCACAACTAGAAACTCCACAACTAGAAACTTCACAACTAGAGACTCCGCAACTAGAGACTCCACAACTATAAACTCCACAACTAGAAACTCCACAACCAGAGACTCTGCAATTCCACAACTAGAAACTCCACAACTGCAAACTCCACAACTAGATACTCCGCAACTAGAAACTCCGCAACTAGAAACTCCACAACCAGAGACTCTGCAACTAGAAACTCCGCAACTAGCAACTCCGCAGCTAGAAACTACACAACTAGAGACTCCACAACTAGAAACTCTGCAACTAGAAACTCCACAACTAGAAACTCCACAACTCAAAACTCCACAACTAGAAACTCCAAAACTCGAAACTCCACAACTCGAAACTCCACAACTGGAAACTCCACAACTAGACACTCCACAACTAAAAGGTCTTCAACTAGAAACTCCAAAACTAGAGACTCCACAACTAGAGAATCTACAACTAGAGACTTCAAACTAGAAACTCAACAACTAGAAACTTCAAAATTCGAAACTCTACTAGAAACTACACAACTGGAAACTCCACAACTAGACACTCCACAACTAGAAACTCCACAACTAGAGACTCTGCAACTATAGAACTCCGCAACTAGAAACTCCGCAACAAGGAATTCCAGAGCTAGAAACACCACACCTAGACACTCCGCAACTAGAAACTCCACAACTTGAGACGCCACAACTAGAAACTCCACAACTCGAAACTTCACAACGAGAAACTCCACAACTAGAAACTCTACAACTAGAGACTCCTCAACTAGAGAATTCGCCACTAGAAACTCCAAAACTAGAGACTCTGCAACTAGAAACTCCGCAGCTAGAAACTCCACAACTATAAACTCCACAATTAGAAACTCCACAACTAGAACCTCCACAACTAGAGATTCCGCATCTAGAGACTCCACCACAAGAAACTCCACAACTACAAATTCCACAATCAGAAACTCCACAACTAGAAACTCCGCAACTAGAAACTCCGCAACTAGAGACTCACCAACTAGAAACTCCACAACTAGAAACTCCACAACTACAAACTCCACAAATACAGACTCGGCAACTAGAAATTCCATATCTGGAAACTCCACAACTAAAAACTGCAAAACTAGAGACTTATAATTTAAAAACTCAACAACTAGAAACTCCACAACTAAAAACTCCACAACTGAAAACTCCACAACTTGAGACTCCGCAACTTGAAACTTCACAACTAGAAACTCTGCTATTAAAAACTCCACAACTAGAGACTCCGCAACTAGAAACTCCACAATTAGAAACTCCACAACCAGAAAATCCACAACTAGAAACTCCACAACTAAAAACTCCACAACTGGAAACTCCACAACTAGAAACTCCACAACTAGAGACTCCGCAACTAGAAACTCCACAACCAGAGACTCTGCAACTAGAAACTCCGCAGCTAGAAACTACACAACTAGAGACTCCACAACTAGAAACTCCACAACTAGAAACTCCACAACTACAAACTCCACAACTAAAAACTCCACAACTGGAAACTCCACAACTAGAAACTCCACAACTAGAAACTCCACAACTAGAGACTCCGCAACTAGAAACTCCACAACCAGAGACTCTGCAACTAGAAACTCTGCAACTAGAAACTCCGCAGCTAGAAACTACACGACTAGAGACTCCACAACTAGAAACTCCGCAACTAGAAACTCCACAACTAGAAACTCCACAACTCAAAACTCCACAACTAGAAACTCCAAAACTCGAAACTCCACAACTCGAAACTCCACAACTAGACACTCCACAACTAAAAACTCTTCAACTAGAAACTCCAAAACTAGAGACTCCACAACTAGAGAATCTACAACTAGAGACTTCAAACTAAAAACTCAACAACTAGAAACTTCGAAATTCGAAACTCTACTAGAAACTACACAACCAGAAACTCCACAACTAGAAACTCCACAACTAGAAACTCCACAACTACAAACTCCACAAATACACACTCGGCAACTAGAAATTCCATATCTAAAAACTCCACAACTAAAAACTGCAAAACTAGAGACTTCTCAACTAGAAACTCAACAACTAGAAACTCCACAACTAAAAACTCCACAACTTGAGACTCCGCAACTTGAAACTTCACAACTAGAAACTCCGCTATTAAAAAATCCGCAACTAGAAACTCCGCAACTAGAAACTCCACAACTTAAAACTCCACTACTAGATACTCCACAACTGGAAACTTTACAACTAGATACTTCACAACTGGAAACTCCAGAACTAGATACTTCACAACTGGAAACTCCACAACTAGAAACTCCACAACTAGAGACTCCACAACTCGAATCTCAACAACTAGAAACTCCAGTACTAGAAACTCCACAACCACAGACGCCCCAACTCCACAACTAGAAACTCCACAACATTAAACTCCAACAAGATACTCCACAACTAGGAACTCCACAACTGGAGACTCCACAAATGGAAACTCCACAACTAGAGACTCTGCCACTAGAAACTTCACAACTAGAGACTCCGCAACTCCACAACAAGAAACTCCACAAGTTTAAACTCCACAACTTAAGACTCCACAACTGGAAACTCCAAAAATAGAAACTCCACAACTAGAGACTCCGCAACTAGAAACTCCGCAACAGAAGACTATACAACTAGAAACTCCACAACTAGAAACTCCAAAAGTAGAAACTCCACAACTAGAAACTCCACAACTAGAAACTTCACAACTAGAGACTCCGCAACTAGAGACTCCACAACTATAAACTCCACAACTAGAAACTCCACAACCAGAGACTCTGCAATTCCACAACTAGAAACTCCACAACTGCAAACTCCACAACTAGATACTCCGCAACTAGAAACTCCGCAACTAGAAACTCCACAACCAGAGACTCTGCAACTAGAAACTCCGCAACTAGCAACTCCGCAGCTAGAAACTACACAACTAGAGACTCCACAACTAGAAACTCCGCAACTAGAAACTCCACAACTAGAAACTCCACAACTCAAAACTCCACAACTAGAAACTCCAAAACTCGAAACTCCACAACTCGAAACTCCACAACTGGAAACTCCACAACTAGACACTCCACAACTAAAAACTCTTCAACTAGAAACTCCAAAACTAGAGACTCCACAACTAGAGAATCTACAACTAGAGACTTCAAACTAGAAACTCAACAACTAGAAACTTCAAAATTCGAAACTCTACTAGAAACTACACAACTGGAAACTCCACAACTAGACACTCCACAACTAGAAACTCCACAACTAGAGACTCTGCAACTATAGAACTCCGCAACTAGAAACTCCACAACAAGGAATTCCAGAGCTAGAAACACCACACCTAGACACTCCGCAACTAGAAACTCCACAACTTGAGACGCCACAACTAGAAACTCCACAACTCGAAACTTCACAACGAGAAACTCCACAACTAGAAACTCTACAACTAGAGACTCCTCAACTAGAGAATTCGCAACTAGAAACTCCAAAACTAGAGACTCTGCAACTAGAAACTCCGCAGCTAGAAACTCCACAACTATAAACTCCACAATTAGAAACTCCACAACTAGAACCTCCACAACTAGAGATTCCGCAACTAGAGACTCCAACACTAGAAACTCCACAACTACAAATTCCACAATCAGAAACTCCACAACTAGAAACTCCGCAACTAGAAACTCCGCAACTAGAGACTCACCAACTAGAAACTCCACAACTAGAAACTCCACAACTACAAACTCCACAAATACAGACTCGGCAACTAGAAATTACATATCTAGAAACTCCACAACTAAAAACTGCAAAACTAGAGACTTATAATTTAGAAACTCAACAACTAGAAACTCCACAACTAAAAACTCCACAACTAGAAACTCCACAACTGAAAACTCCACAACTAGAAACTCCACAACTGAAAACTCCACAACTGGAAACTCCACAACTACAGACTCCGCAACTAGAAACTCCACAACCAGAAACTCCACAACTAGAGACTCCGTAACTAGAAACTCCACAACTAGAAATTCCACAACTAGAAACTCCACAACTAGAAACTCTGCAACTAGAGACTCCACAACTAGAAACTCCACAACTACAAACTCCATAAATAGAGACTCGGCTACAAGACATTTCATGTCTAGAAAGTCCACAACTAAAAACTTCACAACTGGAAACTCCAAAACTAGAAACTCCACAACTAGAGTCTCCGCAACTAGACTCCACAACTTGAAGCTCCACAACTAGAGACTCCGCAAGTAGAAACTCCACAACTAGAAACTCCACAACTGGAAACTCCACAACTAGATACTCCGCAACTAGAAACTCCACAACTAGAGACTCCACAACTTGAAACTCCACAACTTTAAACTCCACAACTCAAAACTCCACAACTAGAAACTCCACAACTGGAAACTCCACAACCAGAAACTCCGCAACTAGAAACTCCTCAACAGGAGACTCTACAACTAGAAACTCCACAACTAGAAACTCCAAAACTAGAAACTCCACAACTAGAAACTCCGCAACTAGAAACTCCACCACTAGAGACTCCACCACTAGAAACTCCATAACTAGAAACTCCACAACCAGAAACTCCACAACTAGAAACTCCACAACTAGAAACTCCGCAACTAGAGACTCACCAACTAGAAACTCCACAACTAGAAACTCCACAACTACAAACTCCACAAATACAGACTCGGCAACTAGAAATTCCATATCTACAAACTCCACAACTAAAACTGCAAAACTAGAGACTTCTCAACTAGAAACTCAACAACTAGAAACTCCACAACTAAAAACTCTACAACTGAAAACTCCACAACTTGAGACTCCGCAACTTGAAACTTCACAACTAGAAACTCCGCTATTAAAAACTCCGCAACTAGAAACTCCACAACTAGAAACTCCACAACTTAGAACTCCACAACTAGATACTCCACAACTGTAAACTCCACAACTTGAGACTCCACAACTACAAACTCCACAACTAGAAACTCTGCAACTAGATACTTCACAACTGGAAACTCCACAACTAGAAACTCCACAACTAGAGACTCCACAACTCGAATCTCAACAACTAGAAACTCCAGTACTAGAAACTCCACAACCACAGACCCCCCAACTCCACAACTAGAAACTCCACAACATTAAACTCCAACAAGATACTCCACAACTAGGAACTCCACAACTGGAGACTCCACAAATGGAAACTCCACAACTAGAGACTCTGCAACTAGAAACTTCACAACTAGAGACTCCGCAACTCCACAACTAGAAACTCCACAAGTTTAAACTCCACAACTTAAGACTCCACAACTGGAAACTCCAAAACTAGAAGCTCCACAACTAGAGACTCCGCAACTAGAAACTCCGCAACAGAAGACTATACAACTAGAAACTCCACAACTAGAAACTCCAAAACTAGAAACTCCACAACTAGAAACTCCACAACTAGAAACTTCACAACTAGAGACTCCGCAACTAGAGACTCCACAACTATAAACTCCACAACTAGAAACTCCACAACCAGAGACTCTGCAATTCCACAACTAGAAACTCCACAACTGCAAACTCCACAACTAGATACTCCGCAACTAGAAACTCCGCAACTAGAAACTCCACAACCAGAGACTCTGCAACTAGAAACTCCGCAACTAGCAACTCCGCAGCTAGAAACTACACAACTAGAGACTCCACAACTCAAAACTCCACAACTAGAAACTCCAAAACTCGAAACTCCACAACTCGAAACTCCACAACTGGAAACTCCACAACTAGACACTCCACAACTAAAAACTCTTCAACTAGAAACTCCAAAACTAGAGACTCCACAACTAGAGAATCTACAACTAGAGACTTCAAACTAGAAACTCAACAACTAGAAACTTCAAAATTCGAAACTCTACTAGAAACTACACAACTGGAAACTCCACAACTAGACACTCCACAACTAGAAACTCCACAACTAGAGACTCTGCAACTATAGAACTCCGCAACTAGAAACTCCGCAACAAGGAATTCCAGAGCTAGAAACACCACACCTAGACACTCCGCAACTAGGAACTCCACAACTTGAGACGCCACAACTAGAAACTCCACAACTCGAAACTTCACAACGAGAAACTCCACAACTAGAAACTCTACAACTAGAGACTCCTCAACTAGAGAATTCGCAACTAGAAACTCCAAAACTAGAGACTCTGCAACTAGAAACTCCGCAGCTAGAAACTCCACAACTATAAACTCCACAATTAGAAACTCCACAACTAGAACCTCCACAACTAGAGATTCCGCAACTAGAGACTCCACCACTAGAAACTCCACAACTACAAATTCCACAATCAGAAACTCCACAACTAGAAACTCCGCAACTAGAAACTCCGCAACTAGAGACTCACCAACTAGAAACTCCACAACTAGAAACTCCACAACTACAAACTCCACAAATACAGACTCGGCAACTAGAAATTCCATATCTGGAAACTCCACAACTAAAAACTGCAAAACTAGAGACTTATAATTTAAAAACTCAACAACTAGAAACTCCACAACTAAAAACTCCACAACTGAAAACTCCACAACTTGAGACTCCGCAACTTGAAACTTCACAACTAGAAACTCTGCTATTAAAAACTCCACAACTAGAGACTCCGCAACTAGAAACTCCACAATTAGAAACTCCACAACCAGAAAATCCACAACTAGAAACTCCACAACTAAAAACTCCACAACTGGAAACTCCACAACTAAAAACTCCACAACTAGAGACTCCGCAACTAGAAACTCCACAACCAGAGACTCTGCAACTAGAAACTCCGCAGCTAGAAACTACACAACTAGAGACTCCACAACTAGAAACTCCACAACTAGAAACTCCACAACTACAAACTCCACAACTAAAAACTCCACAACTGGAAACTCCACAACTAGAAACTCCACAACTAGAAACTCCACAACTAGAGACTCCGCAACTAGAAACTCCACAACCAGAGACTCTGCAACTAGAAACTCTGCAACTAGAAACTCCGCAGCTAGAAACTACACGACTAGAGACTCCACAACTAGAAACTCCGCAACTAGAAACTCCACAACTAGAAACTCCACAACTCAAAACTCCACAACTAGAAACTCCAAAACTCGAAACTCCACAACTCGAAACTCCACAACTAGACACTCCACAACTAAAAACTCTTCAACTAGAAACTCCAAAACTAGAGACTCCACAACTAGAGAATCTACAACTAGAGACTTCAAACCAAAAACTCAACAACTAGAAACTTCGAAATTCGAAACTCTACTAGAAACTACACAACCAGAAACTCCACAACTAGAAACTCCACAACTAGAAACTCCACAACTACAAACTCCACAAATACACACTCGGCAACTAGAAATTCCATATCTAAAAACTCCACAACTAAAAACTGCAAAACTAGAGACTTCTCAACTAGAAACTCAACAACTAGAAACTCCACAACTAAAAACTCCACAACTTGAGACTCCGCAACTTGAAACTTCACAACTAGAAACTCCGCTATTAAAAAATCCGCAACTAGAAACTCCGCAACTAGAAACTCCACAACTTAAAACTCCACAACTAGATACTCCACAACTGGAAACTTTACAACTAGATACTTCACAACTGGAAACTCCACAACTAGATACTTCACAACTGGAAACTCCACAACTAGAAACTCCACAACTAGAGACTCCACAACTCGAATCTCAACAACTAGAAACTCCAGTACTAGAAACTCCACAACCACAGACGCCCCAACTCCACAACTAGAAACTCCACAACATTAAACTCCAACAAGATACTCCACAACTAGGAACTCCACAACTGGAGACTCCACAAATGGAAACTCCACAACTAGAGACTCTGCCACTAGAAACTTCACAACTAGAGACTCCGCAACTCCACAACAAGAAACTCCACAAGTTTAAACTCCACAACTTAAGACTCCACAACTGGAAACTCCAAAAATAGAAACTCCACAACTAGAGACTCCGCAACTAGAAACTCCGCAACAGAAGACTATACAACTAGAAACTCCACAACTAGAAACTCCAAAAGTAGAAACTCCACAACTAGAAACTCCACAACTAGAAACTTCACAACTAGAGACTCCGCAACTAGAGACTCCACAACTATAAACTCCACAACTAGAAACTCCACAACCAGAGACTCTGCAATTCCACAACTAGAAACTCCACAACTGCAAACTCCACAACTAGATACTCCGCAACTAGAAACTCCGCAACTAGAAACTCCACAACCAGAGACTCTGCAACTAGAAACTCCGCAACTAGCAACTCCGCAGCTAGAAACTACACAACTAGAGACTCCACAACTAGAAACTCCGCAACTAGAAACTCCACAACTAGAAACTCCACAACTCAAAACTCCACAACTAGAAACTCCAAAACTCGAAACTCCACAACTCGAAACTCCACAACTGGAAACTCCACAACTAGACACTCCACAACTAAAAACTCTTCAACTAGAAACTCCAAAACTAGAGACTCCACAACTAGAGAATCTACAACTAGAGACTTCAAACTAGAAACTCAACAACTAGAAACTTCAAAATTCGAAACTCTACTAGAAACTACACAACTGGAAACTCCACAACTAGACACTCCACAACTAGAAACTCCACAACTAGAGACTCTGCAACTATAGAACTCCGCAACTAGAAACTCCACAACAAGGAATTCCAGAGCTAGAAACACCACACCTAGACACTCCGCAACTAGAAACTCCACAACTTGAGACGCCACAACTAGAAACTCCACAACTCGAAACTTCACAACGAGAAACTCCACAACTAGAAACTCTACAACTAGAGACTCCTCAACTAGAGAATTCGCAACTAGAAACTCCAAAACTAGAGACTCTGCAACTAGAAACTCCGCAGCTAGAAACTCCACAACTATAAACTCCACAATTAGAAACTCCACAACTAGAACCTCCACAACTAGAGATTCCGCAACTAGAGACTCCAACACTAGAAACTCCACAACTACAAATTCCACAATCAGAAACTCCACAACTAGAAACTCCGCAACTAGAAACTCCGCAACTAGAGACTCACCAACTAGAAACTCCACAACTAGAAACTCCACAACTACAAACTCCACAAATACAGACTCGGCAACTAGAAATTCCATATCTAGAAACTCCACAACTAAAAACTGCAAAACTAGAGACTTATAATTTAGAAACTCAACAACTAGAAACTCCACAACTAAAAACTCCACAACTAGAAACTCCACAACTGAAAACTCCACAACTAGAAACTCCACAACTGAAAACTCCACAACTGGAAACTCCACAACTACAGACTCCGCAACTAGAAACTCCACAACCAGAAACTCCACAACTAGAGACTCCGTAACTAGAAACTCCACAACTAGAAATTCCACAACTAGAAACTCCACAACTAGAAACTCTGCAACTAGAGACTCCACAACTAGAAACTCCACAACTACAAACTCCATAAATAGAGACTCGGCTACAAGACATTTCATGTCTAGAAAGTCCACAACTAAAAACTTCACAACTGGAAACTCCAAAACTAGAAACTCCACAACTAGAGTCTCCGCAACTAGACTCCACAACTTGAAGCTCCACAAGTAGAGACTCCGCAAGTAGAAACTCCACAACTAGAAACTCCACAACTGGAAACTCCACAACTAGATACTCCGCAACTAGAAACTCCACAACTAGAGACTCCACAACTTGAAACTCCACAACTTTAAACTCCACAACTCAAAACTCCACAACTAGAAACTCCACAACTGGAAACTCCACAACCAGAAACTCCGCAACTAGAAACTCCTCAACAGGAGACTCTACAACTAGAAACTCCACAACTAGAAACTCCAAAACTAGAAACTCCACAACTAGAAACTCCACAACTAGAAACTCCACCACTAGAGACTCCACCACTAGAAACTCCATAACTAGAAACTCCACAACCAGAAACTCCACAACTAGAAACTCCACAACTAGAAACTCCGCAACTAGAGACTCACCAACTAGAAACTCCACAACTAGAAACTCCACAACTACAAACTCCACAAATACAGACTCGGCAACTAGAAATTCCATATCTAGAAACTCCACAACTAAAACTGCAAAACTAGAGACTTCTCAACTAGAAACTCAACAACTAGAAACTCCACAACTAAAAACTCTACAACTGAAAACTCCACAACTTGAGACTCCGCAACTTGAAACTTCACAACTAGAAACTCCGCTATTAAAAACTCCGCAACTAGAAACTCCACAACTAGAAACTCCACAACTTAGAACTCCACAACTAGATACTCCACAACTGTAAACTCCACAACTTGAGACTCCACAACTACAAACTCCACAACTAGAAACTCTGCAACTAGATACTTCACAACTGGAAACTCCACAACTAGAAACTCCACAACTAGAGACTCCACAACTCGAATCTCAACAACTAGAAACTCCAGTACTAGAAACTCCACAACCACAGACCCCCCAACTCCACAACTAGAAACTCCACAACATTAAACTCCAACAAGATACTCCACAACTAGGAACTCCACAACTGGAGACTCCACAAATGGAAACTCCACAACTAGAGACTCTGCAACTAGAAACTTCACAACTAGAGACTCCGCAACTCCACAACTAGAAACTCCACAAATTTAAACTCCACAACTTAAGACTCCACAACTGGAAACTCCAAAACTAGAAGCTCCACAACTAGAGACTCCGCAACTAGAAACTCCGCAACAGAAGACTATACAACTAGAAACTCCACAACTAGAAACTCCAAAACTAGAAACTCCACAACTAGAAACTCCACAACTAGAAACTTCACAACTAGAGACTCCGCAACTAGAGACTCCACAACTATAAACTCCACAACTAGAAACTCCACAACCAGAGACTCTGCAATTCCACAACTAGAAACTCCACAACTGCAAACTCCACAACTAGATACTCCGCAACTAGAAACTCCGCAACTAGAAACTCCACAACCAGAGACTCTGCAACTAGAAACTCCGCAACTAGCAACTCCGCAGCTAGAAACTACACATCTAGAGACTCCACAACTCAAAACTCCACAACTAGAAACTCCAAAACTCGAAACTCCACAACTCGAAACTCCACAACTGGAAACTCCACAACTAGACACTCCACAACTAAAAACTCTTCAACTAGAAACTCCAAAACTAGAGACTCCACAACTAGAGAATCTACAACTAGAGACTTCAAACTAGAAACTCAACAACTAGAAACTTCAAAATTCGAAACTCTACTAGAAACTACACAACTGGAAACTCCACAACTAGACACTCCACAACTAGAAACTCCACAACTAGAGACTCTGCAACTATAGAACTCCGCAACTAGAAACTCCGCAACAAGGAATTCCAGAGCTAGAAACACCACACCTAGACACTCCGCAACTAGGAACTCCACAACTTGAGACGCCACAACTAGAAACTCCACAACTCGAAACTTCACAACGAGAAACTCCACAACTAGAAACTCTACAACTAGAGACTCCTCAACTAGAGAATTCGCAACTAGAAACTCCAAAACTAGAGACTCTGCAACTAGAAACTCCGCAGCTAGAAACTCCACAACTATAAACTCCACAATTAGAAACTCCACAACTAGAACCTCCACAACTAGAGATTCCGCAACTAGAGACTCCACCACTAGAAACTCCACAACTACAAATTCCACAATCAGAAACTCCACAACTAGAAATTCCGCAACTATAGACTCAACAGCTTGAAACTCCACACGTTTAAACTCCACAATTTAAGACTCCACAACTAGAAACTCCACAACTAGAAACTCCCCAACTAGAAACTCCGCAACTAGAAACTCCGCAACAGGAGACTCTACAACTAGAAACTCCACAACTAGAAACTCCAAAACTAGAAACTTCACAACTAGAAACTTCACAACTAGAAACTCCGCAACTAGAGACTCCACAACGGGAAACTCCACAACTTCAAACTCCACAACTAGAAACTCCACAACCAGAAACTTCACAACTAGAAACTCCACAACTAGAAACTCCGCAACGAGAGACTCCACATCTAGAAACTCCGCAACTAGAAACTCCACAACTACAAACTCCACAAATATAGACTCGGCAACTAGAAATTCCATATCTAGAAACTCCACAACTACAAACTGCAAAACTAGAGACTTCACAACTAGAAACTCAACAACTAGAAATTTCACAACTAAAAACTCCACAACTGGAAACTCCACAACTTGAGACTCCGCAACTTGAAACTTCACAACTGGAAACCCCACAACTAGATACTCCACAACTGGAAACTCCACAGCTTGAAACTCCATCACTAGACTCCACAACTTGAAACTCCACAACTAGAGACTCCGCAACTGGAAACTTCACAACTAGATACTCCGCAACTGGAAACTCCACAACTAGAAACTCCACAACTTGAAACTTCACAACGAGAAACTCCACAACTAGAAAATCTACAACTAGAGACTCCTCAACTAAAGAATTCGCAACTAGAAACTCCAAACCTAGAGACTCTGGAACCAGAACTCCGCAGCTAGAAACTCCACAACTAGAAACTCCACAATTAGAAACTCCACAACTAGAAATTCCACAACCAGAAACTCCACAACTAGAAACTCCGCAACTAGAAACTCCGCAACAGAAGACTCTACAACTAGAAACTCCACAACTAGAAACTCCAAAACTAGAAACTCCACAACTAGAAACTCCACAACTAGAAACTTCACAATTAGAGATTCCGCAACTACAGACTCCACAACTATAAACCCCACAACTAGAAACTCCACAACTAGAAACTCCGCAGCTAGAAACTACACAACTAGAGACTCCACAACTAGAAACTCCACAACTAGCAACTCCACAACTAGAAACTCCACAACTAAAAACTCCACAACTGGAAACTCCACAACTAGAAACTCCACAACTAGAAACTCCACAACTAGAGACTCCGCAACTAGAAACTCCACAATTAGAAACTCCACAACCAGAAAATCCACAACTAGAAACTCCACAACTAAAAACTCCACAACTGGAAACTCCACAACTAGAAACTCCACAACTAGAGACTCCCCAACTAGAAACTCCACAACCAGAGACTCTGCAACTAGAAACTCCGCAGCTAGAAACTACACAACTAGAGACTCCACAACTAGAAACTCCACAACTAGAAACTCCACAACTAGAAACTCCACAACTAAAAACTCCACAACTGGAAACTCCACAACTAGAAACTCCACAACTAGAAACTCCACAACTAGAGACTCCGCAACTAGAAACTCCACAACCAGAGACTCTGCAACTAGAAACTCTGCAACTAGAAACTCCGCAGCTAGAAACTACACAACTAGAGACTCCACAACTAGAAACTCCGCAACTAGAAACTCCACAACTAGAAACTCCAAAACTCGAAACTCCACAACTCGAAACTCCACAACTGGAAACTCCACAACTAGACACTCCACAACTAAAAACTCTTCAACTAGAAACTCCAAAACTAGAGACTCCACAACTAGAGAATCTACAACTAGAGACTTCAAACTAAAAACTCAACAACTAGAAACTTCGAAATTCGAAACTCTACTAGAAACTACACAACCAGAAACTCCACAACTAGAAACTCCACATCTAGAAACTCCACAACTACAAACTCCACAAATACAGACTCGGCAACTAGAAATTCCATATCTAAAAACTCCACAACTAAAAACTGCAAAACTAGAGACTTCTCAACTAGAAACTCAACAACTAGAAACTCCACAACTAAAAACTCCACAACTGAAAACTCCACAACTTGAGACTCCGCAACTTGAAACTTCACAACTAGAAACTCCGCTATTAAAAAATCCGCAACTAGAAACTCCGCAACTAGAAACTCCACAACTTAAAACTCCACAACTAGATACTCCACAACTGGAAACTTTACAACTAGATACTTCACAACTGGAAACTCCACAACTAGATACTTCACAACTGGAAACTCCACAACTAGAAACTCCACAACTAGAGACTCCACAACTCGAATCTCGACAACTAGAAACTCCAGTACTAGAAACTCCACAACCACAGACGCCCCAACTCCACAACTAGAAACTCCACAACATTAAACTCCAACAAGATACTCCACAACTAGGAACTCCACAACTGGAGACTCCACAAATGGAAACTCCACAACTAGAGACTCTGCAACTAGAAACTTCACAACTAGAGACTCCGCAACTCCACAACTAGAAACTCCACAAGTTTAAACTCCACAACTTAAGACTCCACAACTGGAAACTCCAAAACTAGAAACTCCACAACTAGAGACTCCGCAACTAGAAACTCCGCAGCAGAAGACTATACAACTAGAAACTCCACAACTAGAAACTCCAAAACTAGAAACTCCACAACTAGAAACTCCACAACTAGAAACTTCACAACTAGAGACTCCGCAACTAGAGACTCCACAACTATAAACTCCACAACTAGAAACTCCACAACCAGAGACTCTGCAATTCCACAACTAGAAACTCCACAACTGCAAACTCCACAACTAGATACTCCGCAACTAGAAACTCCGCAACTAGAAACTCCACAACCAGAGACTCTGCAACTAGAAACTCCGCAACTAGCAACTCCGCAGCTAGAAACTACACAACTAGAGACTCCACAACTAGAAACTCCGCAACTAGAAACTCCACAACTAGAAACTCCACAACTCAAAACTCCACAACTAGAAACTCCAAAACTCGAAACTCCACAACTCGAAACTCCACAACTGGAAACTCCACAACTAGACACTCCACAACTAAAAGCTCTTCAACTAGAAACTCCAAAACTAGAGACTCCACAACTAGAGAATCTACAACTAGAGACTTCAAACTAGAAACTCAACAACTAGAAACTTCAAAATTCGAAACTCTACTAGAAACTACACAACTGGAAACTCCACAACTAGACACTCCACAACTAGAAACTCCACAACTAGAGACTCTGCAACTATAGAACTCCGCAACTAGAAACTCCGCAACAAGGAATTCCAGAGCTAGAAACACCACACCTAGACACTCCTCAACTAGAAACTCCACAACTTGAGACGCCACAACTAGAAACTCCACAACTCGAAACTTCACAACGAGAAACTCCACAACTAGAAACTCTACAACTAGAGACTCCTCAACTAGAGAATTCGCCACTAGAACCTCCAAAACTAGAGACTCTGCAACTAGAAACTCCGCAGCTAGAAACTCCACAACTATAAACTCCACAATTAGAAACTCCACAACTAGAACCTCCACAACTAGAGATTCCGCAACTAGAGACTCCACCACTAGAAACTCCACAACTACAAATTCCACAATCAGAAACTCCACAACTAGAAACTCCGCAACTAGAGACTCACCAACTAGAAACTCCACAACTAGAAACTCCACAACTACAAACTCCACAAATACAGACTCGGCAACTAGAAATTCCATATCTGGAAACTCCACAACTAAAAACTGCAAAACTAGAGACTTATAATTTAAAAACTCAACAACTAGAAACTCCACAACTAAAAACTCCACAACTGAAAACTCCACAACTTGAGACTCCGCAACTTGAAACTTTACAACTAGAAACTCTGCTATTAAAAACTCCGCAACTAGAAACTCCGCAACTAGAAACTCCACAGCTAGATACTCCACAACTGGAAACTTTACAACTAGATACTTCACAACTGGAAACTACACAACTAGAGACTCCACAACTAGAAACTCCACAACTAGAAACTCCACAACTAGAAACTCCACAACTGAAAACTCCACAACTAGAAACTCCACAACTGAAAACTCCACAACTGGAAACTCCACAACTAGAGACTCCGCAACTAGAAACTCCACAACCAGAAACTCCACAACTAGAGACTCCGTAACTAGAAACTCCACAACTAGAAATTCCACAACTAGAAACTCCACAACTAGAAACTCTGCAACTAGAGACTCCACAACTAGAAACTCCACAACTACAAACTCCACAAATAGAGACTCGGCTACAAGACATTTCATGTCTAGAAAGTCCACAACTAGAAACTCGGCAGCTAGAAACTACACAACTAGAGACTCCACAACTAGAAACTCCACAACTAGAAACTCCACAACTAGAAACTCCACAACTGAAAACTCCACAACTAGAAACTCCACAACTGAAAACTCCACAACTGGAAACTCCACAACTGGAAACTTCACAACTAGAAACTCCACAACTAGAAACTCCACAACTAGAGACTCCGCAACTAGAAACTCCACAATTAGAAACTCCACAACCAGAAAATCCACAACTAGAAACTCCACAACTAAAAACTCCACAACTGGAAACTCCACAACTAGAAACTCCACAACTAGAGACTTTGCAACTAGAAACTCCACAACCAGAGACTCTGCAACTAGAAACTCCGCAGCTAGAAACTACACAACTAGAGACTCCACAACTAGAAACTCCACAACTAGAAACTCCACAACTAGAAAATCCACAACTAAAAACTCCACAACTGGAAACTCCACAACTAGAAACTCCACAACTAGAAACTCCACAACTAGAGACTCCGCAACTAGAAACTCCACAACCAGAGACTCTGCAACTAGAAACTCTGCAACTAGAAACTCCGCAGCTAGAAACTACACGACTAGAGACTCCACAACTAGAAACTCCGCAACTAGAAACTCCACAACTAGAAACTCCACAACTCAAAACTCCACAACTAGAAACTCCAAAACTCGAAACTCCACAACTCGAAACTCCACAACTGGAAACTCCACAACTAGACACTCCACAACTAAAAACTCTTCAACTAGAAACTCCAAAACTAGAGACTCCACAACTAGAGAATCTACAACTAGAGACTTCAAACTAAAAACTCAACAACTAGAAACTTCGAAATTCGAAACTCTACTAGAAACTACACAACCAGAAACTCCACAACTAGAAACTCCACAACTAGAAACTCCACAACTACAAACTCCACAAATACAGACTCGGCAACTAGAAATTCCATATCTAAAAACTCCACAACTAAAAACTGCAAAACTAGAGACTTCTCAACTAGAAACTCAACAACTAGAAACTCCACAACTAAAAACTCCACAACTGAAAACTCCACAACTTGAGACTCCGCAACTTGAAACTTCACAACTAGAAACTCCGCTATTAAAAAATCCGCGACTAGAAACTCCGCAACTAGAAACTCCACAACTTAAAACTCCACAACTAGATACTCCACAACTGGAAACTTTACAACTAGATACTTCACAACTGGAAACTCCACAACTAGATACTTCACAACTGGAAACTCCACAACTAGAAACTCCACAACTAGAGACTCCACAACTCGAATCTCAACAACTAGAAACTCCAGTACTAGAAACTCCACAACCACAGACGCCCCAACTCCACAACTAGAAACTCCACAACATTAAACTCCAACAAGATACTCCACAACTAGGAACTCCACAACTGGAGACTCCACAAATGGAAACTCCACAACTAGAGACTCTGCCACTAGAAACTTCACAACTAGAGACTCCGCAACTCCACAACAAGAAACTCCACAAGTTTAAACTCCACAACTTAAGACTCCACAACTGGAAACTCCAAAAATAGAAACTCCACAACTAGAGACTCCGCAACTAGAAACTCCGCAACAGAAGACTATACAACTAGAAACTCCACAACTAGAAACTCCAAAAGTAGAAACTCCACAACTAGAAACTCCACAACTAGAAACTTCACAACTAGAGACTCCGCAACTAGAGACTCCACAACTATAAACTCCACAACTAGAAACTCCACAACCAGAGACTCTGCAATTCCACAACTAGAAACTCCACAACTGCAAACTCCACAACTAGATACTCCGCAACTAGAAACTCCGCAACTAGAAACTCCACAACCAGAGACTCTGCAACTAGAAACTCCGCAACTAGCAACTCCGCAGCTAGAAACTACACAACTAGAAACTCCACAACTAGAAACTCCACAACTCAAAACTCCACAACTAGAAACTCCAAAACTCGAAACTCCACAACTCGAAACTCCACAACTGGAAACTCCACAACTAGACACTCCACAACTAAAAACTCTTCAACTAGAAACTCCAAAACTAGAGACTCCACAACTAGAGAATCTACAACTAGAGACTTCAAACTAGAAACTCAACAACTAGAAACTTCAAAATTCGAAACTCTACTACAAACTACACAACTGGAAACTCCACAACTAGACACTCCACAACTAGAAACTCCACAACTAGAGACTCTGCAACTATAGAACTCCGCAACTAGAAACTCCGCAACAAGGAATTCCAGAGCTAGAAACACCACACCTAGACACTCCGCAACTAGAAACTCCACAACTTGAGACGCCACAACTAGAAACTCCACAACTCGAAACTTCACAACGAGAAACTCCACAACTAGAAACTCTACAACTAGAGACTCCTCAACTAGAGAATTCGCAACTAGAAACTCCAAAACTAGAGACTCTGCAACTAGAAACTCCGCAGCTAGAAACTCCACAACTATAAACTCCACAATTAGAAACTCCACAACTAGAACCTCCACAACTAGAGATTCCGCAACTAGAGACTCCAACACTAGAAACTCCACAACTACAAATTCCACAATCAGAAACTCCACAACTAGAAACTCCGCAACTAGAAACTCCGCAACTAGAGACTCACCAACTAGAAACTCCACAACTAGAAACTCCACAACTACAAACTCCACAAATACAGACTCGGCAACTAGAAATTCCATATCTAGAAACTCCACAACTAAAAACTGCAAAACTAGAGACTTATAATTTAGAAACTCAACAACTAGAAACTCCACAACTAAAAACTCCACAACTGAAAACTCCACAACTTGAGACTCCGCAACTTGAAACTTCACAACTAGAAACTCTGCTATTAAAAAATCCGCAACTAGAAACTCCGCAACTAGAAACTCCACAACTAGATACTCCACAACTGGAAACTTTACAACTAGATACTTCACAACTGGAAACTCCACAACTAGATACTCCACAACTGGAAACTCCACAACTAGAAACTCCACAACTAGAGACTCCACAACTCAAATCTCCACAACTAGAAACTCCAGTACTAGAAACTCCACAACTAGAAACTCGGCAGCTAGAAACTACACAACTAGAGACTCCACAACTAGAAACTCCACAACTAGAAACTCCACAACTAGAAACTCCACAACTGAAAACTCCACAACTAGAAACTCCACAACTGAAAACTCCACAACTGGAAACTCCACAACTAGAGACTCCGCAACTAGAAACTCCACAACCAGAAACTCCACAACTAGAGACTCCGTAACTAGAAACTCCACAACTAGAAATTCCACAACTAGAAACTCCACAACTAGAAACTCTGCAACTAGAGACTCCACAACTAGAAACTCCACAACTACAAACTCCATAAATAGAGACTCGGCTACAAGACATTTCATGTCTAGAAAGTCCACAACTAAAAACTTCACAACTGGAAACTCCAAAACTAGAAACTCCACAACTAGAGTCTCCGCAACTGGAAACTCCACAACTAGATACTCCGCAACTAGAAACTCCACAACTAGAGACTCCACAACTTGAAACTCCACAACTTTAAACTCCACAACTCAAAACTCCACAACTAGAAACTCCACAACTGGAAACTCCACAACCAGAAACTCCGCAACTAGAAACTCCTCAACAGGAGACTCTACAACTAGAAACTCCACAACTAGAAACTCCAAAACTAGAAACTCCACAACTAGAAACTCCGCAACTAGAAACTCCACCACTAGAGACTCCACCACTAGAAACTCCATAACTAGAAACTCCACAACCAGAAACTCCACAACTAGAAACTCCACAACTAGAAACTCCGCAAATAGAGACTCACCAACTAGAAACTCCACAACTAGAAACTCCACAACTACAAACTCCACAAATACAAACTCGGCAACTAGAAATTCCATATCTAGAAACTCCACAACTAAAACTGCAAAACTAGAGACTTCTCAACTAGAAACTCAACAACTAGAAACTCCACAACTAAAAACTCTACAACTGAAAACTCCACAACTTGAGACTCCGCAACTTGAAACTTCACAACTAGAAACTCCGCTATTAAAAACTCCGCAACTAGAAACTCCACAACTAGAAACTCCACAACTTAGAACTCCACAACTAGATACTCCACAACTGTAAACTCCACAACTTGAGACTCCACAACTAGAAACTCCACAACTAGAAACTCTGCAACTAGAGACTCCACAACTAGAAACTCCACAACTAGAAACTCCACAACTACAAACTCCACAAATAGAGACTCGGCTACAAGAAATTTCATGTCTAGAAAGTCCACAACTAAAAACTTCACAACTGGAAACTCCAAAACTAGAAACTCCACAACTAGAAACTCCGCAACTAGACTCCACAACTTGAAGCTCCACAACTAGAGACTCCGCAAGTAGAAACTCCACAACTAGAAACTCCACAACTGGAAACTCCACAACTAGATACTCTGCAACTAGAAACTCCACAACTCGAATCTCCACAACTAGAAACTCCAGTACTAGAAACTCCACAACCAGAGACTCCACAACTAGAAACTCCACAACTAAAAACTCCACAACTGGAAACTCGACAATTAGAAACTCCACAACCACAAACTCCACAACTAGAAACTCCACAACTAAAAACTCCCCAACTGGAAACTCCACAACTAGAAACTCCACAACTAGAAACTCCACAACTTGAGACTCCGCAACTAGAAACTCCACAACCAGAGACTCTGCAACTCGAAACTCCGCAACTAGAAACTCGGCAGCAAGAAACTACACAACTAGAGACTCCACAACTAGAAACTCCACAACTAGAAACTCCAAAACTAGAAACTCCACAACTAAAAACTCCACAACTGGAAACTCCACAACTAGACACTCCGCAACTAGAAACTCCGCAACTTGAGACGCCACAACTACAAACTCAACAAATACAGACTCGGCAACTAGAAATTCCATATCTAGAAACTCCACAACTAAAAACTGCAAAACTAGAGACTTCTCAACTAGAAACTCAACAACTAGAAACTCCACAACTAAAAACTCCACAACTGAAAACTCCACAACTTGAGACTCCACAACTTGAAACTTCACAACTAGAAACTCTGCTATTAAAAAATCCGCAACTAGAAACTCCGCAACTAGAAACTCCACACCTAAAACTCCACAACTAGATACTCCACAACTGGAAACTTTACAATTAGATACTTCACAACTAGAAACTCCACAACTAGATACTTCACAACTGGAAACTCCACAACTAGAAACTCCACAACTAGAGACTCCACAACTCGAATCTCAACAACTAGAAACTCCAGTACTAGAAACTCCACAACCACAGACGCCCCAACTCCACAACTAGAAACTCCACAACTAGAAACTCCACAACTGGAGACTCCACAAGTGGAAACTCCCCAATTAGAGACTCCACAACTAGAACCTCCACAACTAGAGATTCCGCAACTAGAGACTCCACAACTAGAAACTCCACAACTAGAAACTCCAAAACTAGAAACTCCACAACTAAAAACTCCACAACTGGAAACTCCACAACTAGACACTCCGCAACTAGAAACTCCGCAACTTGAGACGCCACAACTACAAACTCAACAAATACAGACTCGGCAACTAGAAATTCCATATCTAGAAACTCCACAACTAAAAACTGCAAAACTAGAGACTTCTCAACTAGAAACTCAACAACTAGAAACTCCACAACTAAAAACTCCACAACTGAAAACTCCACAACTTGAGACTCCGCAACTTGAAACTTCACAACTAGAAACTCTGCTATTAAAAAATCCGCAACTAGAAACTCCGCAACTAGAAACTCCACAACTTAAAACTCCACAACTAGATACTCCACAACTGGAAACTTTACAATTAGATACTTCACAACTAGAAACTCCACAACTAGATACTTCACAACTGGAAACTCCACAACTAGAAACTCCACAACTAGAGACTCCACAACTCGAATCTCAACAACTAGAAACTCCAGTACTAGAAACTCCACAACCACAGACGCCCCAACTCCACAACTAGAAACTCCACAACTAGAAACTCCACAACTGGAGACTCCACAAGTGGAAACTCCCCAATTAGAGACTCCACAACTAGAACCTCCACAACTAGAGATTCCGCAACTAGAGACTCCACCACTAGAAACTCCACAACTACAAATTCCACAACCAGAAACTCCACAACTAGAAACTCCGCAACTAGAAACTCCGCAACTAGAGACTCACCAACTAGAAACTCCACAACTAAAAACTGCAAAACTAGAGACTTATAATTTAGAAACTCAACAACTAGAAACTCCACAACTAAAAACTCCACAACTGAAAACTCCACAACTTGAGACTCCGCAACTTGAAACTTCACAACTAGAAACTCTGCTATTAAAAAATCCGCAACTAGAAACTCCGCAACTAGAAACTCCACAACTAGATACTCCACAACTGGAAACTTTACAACTAGATACTTCACAACTGGAAACTCCACAACTAGATACTCCACAACTGGAAACTCCACAACTAGAAACTCCACAACTAGAGACTCCACAACTCAAATCTCCACAACTAGAAACTCCAGTACTAGAAACTCCACAACTAGAAACTCGGCAGCTAGAAACTACACAACTAGAGACTCCACAACTAGAAACTCCACAACTAGAAACTCCACAACTAGAAACTCCACAACTGAAAACTCCACAACTAGAAACTCCACAACTGAAAACTCCACAACTGGAAACTCCACAACTAGAGACTCCGCAACTAGAAACTCCACAACCAGAAACTCCACAACTAGAGACTCCGTAACTAGAAACTCCACAACTAGAAATTCCACAACTAGAAACTCCACAACTAGAAACTCTGCAACTAGAGACTCCACAACTAGAAACTCCACAACTACAAACTCCATAAATAGAGACTCGGCTACAAGACATTTCATGTCTAGAAAGTCCACAACTAAAAACTTCACAACTGGAAACTCCAAAACTAGAAACTCCACAACTAGAGTCTCCGCAACTAGACTCCACAACTTGTAGCTCCACAACTAGAGACTCCGCAAGTAGAAACTCCACAACTAGAAACTCCACAACTGGAAACTCCACAACTAGATACTCCGCAACTAGAAACTCCACAACTAGAGACTCCACAACTTTAAACTCCACAACTCAAAACTCCACAACTAGAAACTCCACAACTGGAAACTCCACAACCAGAAACTCCGCAACTAGAAACTCCTCAACAGGAGACTCTACAACTAGAAACTCCACAACTAGAAACTCCAAAACTAGAAACTCCACAACTAGAAACTCCGCAACTAGAAACTCCACCACTAGAGACTCCACCACTAGAAACTCCATAACTAGAAACTCCACAACCAGAAACTCCACAACTAGAAACTCCACAACTAGAAACTCCGCAAATAGAGACTCACCAACTAGAAACTCCACAACTAGAAACTCCACAACTACAAACTCCACAAATACAGACTCGGCAACTAGAAATTCCATATCTAGAAACTCCACAACTAAAACTGCAAAACTAGAGACTTCTCAACTAGAAACTCAACAACTAGAAACTCCACAACTAAAAACTCTACAACTGAAAACTCCACAACTTGAGACTCCGCAACTTGAAACTTCACAACTAGAAACTCCGCTATTAAAAACTCCGCAACTAGAAACTCCACAACTAGAAACTCCACAACTTAGAACTCCACAACTAGATACTCCACAACTGTAAACTCCACAACTTGAGACTCCACAACTAGAAACTCCACAACTAGAAACTCTGCAACTAGAGACTCCACAACTAGAAACTCCACAACTAGAAACTCCACAACTACAAACTCCACAAATAGAGACTCGGCTACAAGAAATTTCATGTCTAGAAAGTCCACAACTAAAAACTTCACAACTGGAAACTCCAAAACTAGAAACTCCACAACTAGAAACTCCGCAACTAGACTCCACAACTTGAAGCTCCACAACTAGAGACTCCGCAAGTAGAAACTCCACAACTAGAAACTCCACAACTGGAAACTCCACAACTAGATACTCTGCAACTAGAAACTCCACAACTCGAATCTCCACAACTAGAAACTCCAGTACTAGAAACTCCACAACCAGAGACTCCACAACTAGAAACTCCACAACTAAAAACTCCACAACTGGAAACTCGACAATTAGAAACTCCACAACCACAAACTCCACAACTAGAAACTCCACAACTAAAAACTCCCCAACTGGAAACTCCACAACTAGAAACTCCACAACTAGAAACTCCACAACTTGAGACTCCGCAACTAGAAACTCCACAACCAGAGACTCTGCAACTCGAAACTCCGCAACTAGAAACTCGGCAGCAAGAAACTACACAACTAGAGACTCCACAACTAGAAACTCCACAACTAGAAACTCCAAAACTAGAAACTCCACAACTAAAAACTCCACAACTGGAAACTCCACAACTAGACACTCCGCAACTAGAAACTCCGCAACTTGAGACGCCACAACTACAAACTCAACAAATACAGACTCGGCAACTAGAAATTCCATATCTAGAAACTCCACAACTAAAAACTGCAAAACTAGAGACTTCTCAACTAGAAACTCAACAACTAGAAACTCCACAACTAAAAACTCCACAACTGAAAACTCCACAACTTGAGACTCCGCAACTTGAAACTTCATAACTAAAAACTCTGCTATTAAAAAATCCGCAACTAGAAACTCCGCAACTAGAAACTCCACAACTTAAAACTCCACAACTAGATACTCCACAACTGGAAACTTTACAATTAGATACTTCACAACTAGAAACTCCACAACTAGATACTTCACAACTGGAAACTCCACAACTAGAAACTCCACAACTAGAGACTCCACAACTCGAATCTCAACAACTAGGAACTCCAGTACTAGAAACTCCACAACCATAGACGCCCCAACTCCACAACTAGAAACTCCACAACATTAAACTCCAACAAGATAGTCCACAACTAGAAACTCCACAACTGGAGACTCCACAAGTGGAAACTCCACAACTAGAGACTCCACAACTAGAACCTCCACAACTAGAGATTCCGCAACTAGAGACTCCACCACTAGAAACTCCACAACTACAAATTCCACAACCAGAAACTCCACAACTAGAAACTCCGCAACTAGAAACTCCGCAACTAGAGACTCACCAACTAGAAACTCCACAACTAGAAACTCCACAACTACAAACTCCACAAATACAGACTCGGCAACTAGAAATTCCATATCTAGAAACTCCACAACTAAAAACTGCAAAACTAGAGACTTATCATTTAGAAACTCAACAACTAGAAACTCCGCAACTAAAAACACCACAACTGAAAACTCCACAACTTGAGACTCCGCAACTTGAAACTTCACAACTAGAAACTCTGCTATTAAAAACTCCGCAACTAGAAACTCCGCAACTAGAAACTCCACAACTAGATACTCCACAACTGGAAACTTTACAACTAGATACTTCACAACTGGAAACTCCACAACTAGATACTCCACAACTGGAAACTCCACAACTAGAAACTCCACAACTAGAGACTCCACAACTCAAATCTCCACAACTAGAAACTCCAGTACTAGAAACTCCACAACTAGAACCTCGGCAGCTAGAAACTACACAACTAGAGACTCCACAACTAGAAACTCCACAACTAAAAACTCCCAAACTAGAAACTCCACAACTGAAAACTCCACAACTAGAAACTCCACAACTGAAAACTCCACAACTGGAAACTCCACAACTAGAGACTCCGCAACTAGAAACTCCACAACCAGAAACTCCACAACTAGAGACTCCGTAACTAGAAACTCCACAACTAGAAATTCCACAGCTAGAAACTCCACAACTAGAAACTCTGCAACTAGAGACTCCACAACTAGAAACTCCACAACTACAAACTCCACAAATAGAGACTCGGCTACAAGACATTTCATGTCTAGAAAGTCCACAACTAAAAACTTCACAACTGGAAACTCCAAAACTAGAAACTCCACAACTAGAGTCTCCGCAACTAGACTCCACAACTTGAAGCTCCACAACTAGAGACTCCGCAAGTAGAAACTCCACAACTAGAAACTCCACAACTGGAAACTCCACAACTAGATACTCCGCAACTAGAAACTCCACAACTAGAGACTCCACAACTTGAAACTCCACAACTTTAAACTCCACAACTCAAAACTCCACAACTAGAAACTCCACAACTGGAAACTCCACAACCAGAAACTCCGCAACTAGAAACTCCTCAACAGGAGACTCTACAACTAGAAACTCCACAACTAGAAACTCCAAAACTAGAAACTCCACAACTAGAAACTCCGCAACTAGAAACTCCACCACTAGAGACTCCACCACTAGAAACTCCATAACTAGAAACTCCACAACCAGAAACTCCACAACTAGAAACTCCACAACTAGAAACTCCGCAACTAGAGACTCACCAACTAGAAACTCCACAACTAGAAACTCCACAACTACAAACTCCACAAATACAGACTCGGCAACTAGAAATTCCATATCTAGAAACTCCACAACTAAAACTGCAAAACTAGAGACTTCTCAACTAGAAACTCAACAACTAGAAACTCCACAACTAAAAACTCTACAACTGAAAACTCCACAACTTGAGACTCCGCAACTTGAAACTTCACAACTAGAAACTCCGCTATTAAAAACTCCGCAACTAGAAACTCCACAACTAGAAACTCCACAACTTAAAACTCCACAACTAGATACTCCACAACTGTAAACTCCACAACTTGAGACTCCACAGCTAGAAACTCCACAACTAGAAACTCTGCAACTAGAGACTCCACAACTAGAAACTCCACAACTAGAAACTCCACAACTACAAACTCCACAAATAGAGACTCGGCTACAAGAAATTTCATGTCTAGAAAGTCCACAACTAAAAACTTCACAACTGGAAACTCCAAAACTAGAAACTTCACAACTAGAGACTCCGCAACTAGACTCCACAACTTGATGCTCCACAACTAGAGACTCCGCAAGTAGAAACTCCACAACTAGAAACTCCACAACTGGAAACTCCACAACTAGATACTCTGCAACTAGAAACTCCACAACTCGAATCTCCACAACTAGAAACTCCAGTACTAGAAACTCCACAACCAGAGACTCCACAACTAGAAACTCCACAACTAAAAACTCCACAACTGGAAACTCGACAATTAAAAACTCCACAACCAGAAACTCCACAACTAGAAACTCCACAACTAAAAACTCCCCAACTGGAAACTCCACAACTAGAAACTCCACAACTAGAAATTCCACAACTAGAGACTCCGCAACTAGAAACTCCACAACCAGAGACTCTGCAACTAGAAACTCCGCAACTAGAAACTCGGCAGCAAGAAACTACACAACTAGAGACTCCACAACTAGAAACTCCACAATTAGAAACTCCAAAACTAGAAACTCCACAACTAAAAACTCCACAACTGGAAACTCCACAACTAGACACTCCGCAACTAGAAACTCCGCAACTTGAGACGCCACAACTACAAACTCAACAAATACAGACTCGGCAACTAGAAATTCCATATCTAGAAACTCCACAACTAAAAACTGCAAAACTAGAGACTTCTCAACTAGAAACTCAACAACTAGAAACTCCACAACTAAAAACTCCACAACTGAAAACTCCACAACTTGAGACTCCGCAACTTGAAACTTCATAACTAAAAACTCTGCTATTAAAAAATCCGCAACTAGAAACTCCGCAACTAGAAACTCCACAACTTAAAACTCCACAACTAGATACTCCACAACTGGAAACTTTACAATTAGATACTTCACAACTAGAAACTCCACAACTAGATACTTCACAACTGGAAACTCCACAACTAGAAACTCCACAACTAGAGACTCCACAACTCGAATCTCAACAACTAGGAACTCCAGTACTAGAAACTCCACAACCATAGACGCCCCAACTCCACAACAAGAAACTCCACAACATTAAACTCCAACAAGATAGTCCACAACTAGAAACTCCACAACTGGAGACTCCACAAGTGGAAACTCCACAACTAGAGACTCCACAACTAGAACCTCCACAACTAGAGATTCCGCAACTAGAGACTCCACCACTGGAAACTCCACAACTACAAATTCCACAACCAGAAACTCCACAACTAGAAACTCCGCAACTAGAAACTCCGCAACTAGAGACTCACCAACTAGAAACTCCACAACTAGAAACTCCACAACTACAAACTCCACAAATACAGACTCGGCAACTAGAAATTCCATATCTAGAAACTCCACAACTAAAAACTGCAAAACTAGAGACTTATCATTTAGAAACTCAACAACTAGAAACTCCGCAACTAAAAACACCACAACTGAAAACTCCACAACTTGAGACTCCGCAACTTGAAACTTCACAACTAGAAACTCTGCTATTAAAAACTCCGCAACTAGAAACTCCGCAACTAGAAACTCCACAACTAGATACTCCACAACTGGAAACTTTACAACTAGATACTTCACAACTGGAAACTCCACAACTAGATACTCCACAACTGGAAACTCCACAACTAGAAACTCCACAACTAGAGACTCCACAACTCAAATCTCCACAACTAGAAACTCCAGTACTAGAAACTCCACAACTAGAACCTCGGCAGCTAGAAACTACACAACTAGAGACTCCACAACTAGAAACTCCACAACTAAAAACTCCCAAACTAGAAACTCCACAACTGAAAACTCCACAACTAGAAACTCCACAACTGAAAACTCCACAACTGGAAACTCCACAACTAGAGACTCCGCAACTAGAAACTCCACAACCAGAAACTCCACAACTAGAGACTCCGTAACTAGAAACTCCACAACTAGAAATTCCACAACTAGAAACTCCACAACTAGAAACTCTGCAAATAGAGACTCCACAACTAGAAACTCCACAACTACAAACTCCACAAATAGAGACTCGGCTACAAGACATTTCATGTCTAGAAAGTCCACAACTAAAAACTTCACAACTGGAAACTCCAAAACTAGAAACTCCACAACTAGAGTCTCCGCAACTAGACTCCACAACTTGAAGCTCCACAACTAGAGACTCCGCAAGTAGAAACTCCACAACTAGAAACTCCACAACTTGAAACTCCACAACTAGATACTCCGCAACTAGAAACTCCACAACTAGAGACTCCACAACTTGAAACTCCACAACTTTAAACTCCACAACTCAAAACTCCACAACTGAAAACTCCACAACTGGAAACTCCACAACTAGAAACTCCGCAACTAGAAACTCCGCAACAGGAGACTCTACAACTAGAAACTCCACAACTAGAAACTCCAAAACTAGAAACTCCACAACTAGAAACTTCACAACTAGAAACTCCGCCACTAGAGACTCCACCACTAGAAACTCCACAACTAGAAACTCCACAACCAGAAACTCCACAACTAGAAACTCCACAACTAGAAACTCCACAACTAGAGACTCACCAACTAGAAACTCCACAACTAGAAACTCCAAAACTACAAGCTCCACAAATACAGACTCGGCAACCAGAAATTTCATATCTAGAAACTCCACAACTAAAACTGCAAAACTAGAGACTTCTCAACTAGAAACTCAACAACTAGAATCTCCACAGCTAAAAACTCGACAACTGAAAACTCCACAACTTGAGACTCCGCAACTTGAAACTTCACAACTAGAAACTCCGCTATTAAAAACTCCGCAACTAGAAACTCTACAACTAGAAACTCCACAAGTTAAAACTCCACAACTAGATACTCCCCAACTTTAAACTCCACAACTTGAGACTCCACAACTATAAACTCCACAACTAGAAACTCTGCAACTAGAGACTCCACAACTAGAAACTCCACAACTACAAACTCCACAAATAGAGACTCGGCTACAAGACATTTCATGTCTAGAAAGTCCACAACTAAAAACTTCACAACTGGAAACTCCAAAACTAGAAACTCAACAACTAGAGTCTCCGCAACTAGACTCCACAACTTGAAGCTCCACAACTAGAGACTCCGCAAGTAGAAACTCCACAACTAGAAACTCCACAACTGGAAACTCCACAACTAGATACTCCGCAACTAGAAACTCCACAACTAGAGACTCCACAACTTGAAACTCCACAACTTTAAACTCCACAACTCAAAACTCCACAACTGGAAACTCCACAACTAGAAACTCCACAACTAGAGACTCTGCAACTAGAAACTCCGCAACTAGAAACTCCGCAGCTAGAAACTACACAACTAGAGACTCCACAACTAAAACTCCGCAACTAGAAACTCCACAACTAGAAACTCCACAACTCCAAACTCCACAACTAGAAACTCCAAAACTCGAAACTCCACAACTGGAAACTCCATAACTAGACACTCCACAACTAGAGAATCTACAACTAGAGACTTCAAACTAAAACCTCAACAACTAGAAACTTCAAAATTCGAAACTCTACTAGAAACTACACAACTGGAAACTCCACAACTAGACACTCCACAACTAGAAACTCCACAACTAGAGACTCTGCAACTTTGGAACTCCGCAACTAGAAGCTCTGCAACAAGAAATTCCAGAGCTAGAAACATCACAACTAGACACTCCGCTACTAGAAACTCCACAACTTGAGACGCCGCAACTAGAAACTCCACAACTTCAAACTTCACAACAAGAAACCCCACAACTAGAAACTCTACAACTAGAGACTCCTCAACTAGAGAATTCGCAACTAGAAACTCCAAAACTAGAGACTCTGCAACTAGAAACTCCGCAGCTAGAAACTCCACAACTAGAAACTCCACAACTAGAAACTCCACAACTAGAACCTCCACAACTAGAGATTCCGCAACTAGAGACTCCACCACTAGAAACTCCACAACTAGAAATTCCACAACCAGAAACTCCACAACTAGAAACTCCGCAACTAGAAACTCCGCAACTAGAGACTCACCAACTCGAAACTCCACAACTAGAAACTCCACAACTACAAACTCCACAAATACAGACTCGGCAACTAGAAATTTCATATCTAGAAACTCCACAACTAAAACTGCAAAACTAGAGACTTCTCAACTAGAAACTCAACAACTAGAAACTCCACAACTAGAAACTCCACAACTGAAAACTCCACAACTTGAGACTCCGCAACTTGAAACTTCACAACTAGAAACTCCGCCATTAAAAACTCCGCAACCAGAAACTCCGCAACTAGAAACTCCACAACTTAAAACTCCACAACTAGATACTCCACAACTGGAAACTTTACAACTAGATACTTCACAACTGGAAACTCCACAACTAGATACTCCACAACTGGAAACTCCACAACTAGAAACTCCACAACTAGAGACTCCACAGCTCGAATCTCCACAACTAGAAACTCCAGTGCTAGAAACTCCACAACCAGAGACTCCCCAACTCCACAACTAGAAACTTCACAACATGAAACTCCAACTAGATACTCCACAACTAGAAACTCCACAAATAGAGACTCCACAACTGGAAACTCCACAACTAGAGACTCTGCAACTAGAAACTTCACAACTAGAGACTCCGCAACTCCACAACTAGAAACTCCACAACTAGAAACTCCACAACTGAAAAATCCACAACTAGATACTCCACAACTAGAAACTCCACAACTATAGACTCAACAACTTGAAACTCCACAAGTTTAAATTCCACAACTTAAGACTCCACAACTAGAAACTCCACAACTGGAAACTCCACAACCAGAAACTCCGCAACTAGAAACTCCTCAACAGGAGACTCTACAACTAGAAACTCCACAACTAGAAACTCCAAAACTAGAAACTCCACAACTAGAAACTCCGCAACTAGAAACTCCACCACTAGAGACTCCACCACTAGAAACTCCATAACTAGAAACTCCACAACCAGAAACTCCACAACTAGAAACTCCACAACTAGAAACTCCGCAACTAGAGACTCACCAACTAGAAACTCCACAACTAGAAACTCCACAACTACAAACTCCACAAATACAGACTCGGCAACTAGAAATTCCATATCTAGAAACTCCACAACTAAAAACTGCAAAACTAGAGACTTATAATTTAGAAACTCAACAACTAGAAACTCCACAACTAAAAACTCCACAACTGAAAACTCCACAACTTGAGACTCCGCAACTTGAAACTTCACAACTAGAAACTCTGCTATTAAAAAATCCGCAACTAGAAACTCCGCAACTAGAAACTCCACAACTAGATACTCCACAACTGGAAACTTTACAACTAGATACTTCACAACTGGAAACTCCACAACTGGAGACTCCACAAGTGGAAACTCCCCAATTAGAGACTCCACAACTAGAACCTCCACAACTAGAGATTCCGCAACTAGAGACTCCACCACTAGAAACTCCACAACTACAAATTCCACAACCAGAAACTCCACAACTAGAAACTCCGCAACTAGAAACTCCGCAACTAGAGACTCACCAACTAGAAACTCCACAACTAAAAACTGCAAAACTAGAGACTTATCATTTAGAAACTCAACAACTAGAAACTCCGCAACTAGAGACTCCGCAACTAGAAACTCCACAACCAGAAACTCCACAACTAGAGACTCCGTAACTAGAAACTCCACAACTAGAAATTCCACAACTAGAAACCCCACAACTAGAAACTCTGCAACTAGAGACTCCACAACTAGAAACTCCACAACTACAAACTCCACAAATAGAGACTCGGCTACAAGACATTTCATGTCTAGAAAGTCCACAACTAAAAACTTCACAACTGGAAACTCCAAAACTAGAAACTCCACAACTAGAGTCTCCGCAACTAGACTCCACAACTTGAAGCTCCACAACTAGAGACTCCGCAAGTAGAAACTCCACAACTAGAAACTCCACAACTGGAAACTCCACAACTAGATACTCCGCAACTAGAAACTCCACAACTAGAGACTCCACAACTTGAAACTCCACAACTTTAAAGTCCACAACTCAAAACTCCACAACTGGAAACTCCACAACTGGAAACTCCACAACTAGAAACTCCGCAACTAGAAACTCCGCAACAGGAGACTCTACAACTAGAAACTCCACAACTAGAAACTCCAAAACTAGAAACTCCACAACTAGAAACTTCACAACTAGAAACTCCGCCACTGGAGACTCCACCACTAGAAACTCCACAACTAGAAACTCCACAACCAGAAACTCCACAACTAGAAACTCCACAACTAGAAACTCCACAACTAGAGACTCACCAACTAGAAACTCCACAACTAGAAACTCCAAAACTACAAGCTCCACAAATACAGACTCGGCAACCAGAAATTTCATATCTAGAAACTCCACAACTAAAACTGCAAAACTAGAGACTTCTCAACTAGAAACTCAACAACTAGAATCTCCACAGCTAAAAACTCGACAACTGAAAACTCCACAACTTGAGACTCCGCAACTTGAAACTTCACAACTAGAAACTCCGCTATTAAAAACTCCGCAACTAGAAACTCCACAACTAGAAACTCCACAAGTTAAAACTCCACAACTAGATACTCCCCAACTTTAAACTCCACAACTTGAGACTCCACAACTATAAACTCCACAACTAGAAACTCTGCAACTAGAGACTCCACAACTAGAAACTCCACAACTACAAACTCCACAAATAGAGACTCGGCTACAAGACATTTCATGTCTAGAAAGTCCACAACTAAAAACTTCACAACTGGAAACTCCAAAACTAGAAACTCAACAACTAGAGTCTCCGCAACTCTACTCCACAACTTGAAGCTCCACAACTAGAGACTCCGCAATTAGAAACTCCACAACTAGAAACTCCACAACTGGAAACTCCACAACTAGATACTCCGCAACTAGAAACTCCACAACTAGAGACTCCACAACTTGAAACTCCACAACTCAAAACTCCACAACTAGAAACTCCAAAACTCGAAACTCCACAACTGGAAACTCCATAACTAGACACTCCACAACTAGAGAATCTACAACTAGAGACTTCAAACTAAAACCTCAACAACTAGAAACTTCAAAATTCGAAACTCTACTAGAAACTACACAACTGGAAACTCCACAACTAGACACTCCACAACTAGAAACTCCACAACTAGAGACTCTGCAACTTTGGAACTCTGCAACTAGAAGCTCCGCAACAAGAAATTCCAGAGCTAGAAACATCACAACTAGACACTCCGCTACTAGAAACTCCACAACTTGAGACGCCGCAACTAGAAACTCCACAACTTCAAACTTCACAACAAGAAACCCCACAACTAGAAACTCTACAACTAGAGACTCCTCAACTAGAGAATTCGCAACTAGAAACTCCAAAACAAGAGACTCTGCAACTAGAAACTCCGCAGCTAGAAACTCCACAACTAGAAACTCCACAACTAGAAACTCCACAACTAGAACCTCCACAACTAGAGATTCCGCAACTAGAGACTCCACCACTAGAAACTCCACAACTAGAAATTCCACAACCAGAAACTCCACAACTAGAAACTCCGCAACTAGAAACTCCGCAACTAGAGACTCACCAACTCGAAACTCCACAACTAGAAACTCCACAACTACAAACTCCACAAATACAGACTCGGCAACTAGAAATTTCATATCTAGAAACTCCACAACTAAAACTGCAAAACTAGAGACTTCTCAACTAGAAACTCAACAACTAGAAACTCCACAACTAGAAACTCCACAACTGAAAACTCCACAACTTGAGACTCCGCACCTTGAAACTTCACAACTAGAAACTCCGCCATTAAAAACTCCGCAACTAGAAACTCCGCAACTAGAAACTCCACAACTTAAAACTCCACAACTAGATACTCCACAACTGGAAACTTTACAACTAGATACTTCACAACTGGAAACTCCACAACTAGATACTCCACAACTGGAAACTCCACAACTAGAAACTCCACAACTAGAGACTCCACAGCTCGAATCTCCACAACTAGAAACTCCAGTGCTAGAAACTCCACAACCAGAGACTCCCCAACTCCACAACTAGAAACTTCACAACATGAAACTCCAACTAGATACTCCACAACTAGAAACTCCACAAATAGAGACTCCACAACTGGAAACTCCACAACTAGAGACTCTGCAACTAGAAACTTCACAACTAGAGACTCCGCAACTCCACAACTAGAAACTCCACAACTGAAAAATCCACAACTAGATACTCCACAACTAGAAACTCCACAACCAGAAACTCCACAACTAGAGACTCCGTAACTAGAAACTCCACAACTAGAAATTCCACAACTAGAAACTCCACAACTAGAAACTCTGCAAATAGAGACTCCACAACTAGAAACTCCACAACTACAAACTCCACAAATAGAGACTCGGCTACAAGACATTTCATGTCTAGAAAGTCCACAACTAAAAACTTCACAACTGGAAACTCCAAAACTAGAAACTCCACAACTAGAGTCTCCGCAACTAGACTCCACAACTTGAAGCTCCACAACTAGAGACTCCGCAAGTAGAAACTCCACAACTAGAAACTCCACAACTTGAAACTCCACAACTAGATACTCCGCAACTAGAAACTCCACAACTAGAGACTCCACAACTTGAAACTCCACAACTTTAAACTCCACAACTCAAAACTCCACAACTGAAAACTCCACAACTGGAAACTCCACAACTAGAAACTCCGCAACTAGAAACTCCGCAACAGGAGACTCTACAACTAGAAACTCCACAACTAGAAACTCCAAAACTAGAAACTCCACAACTAGAAACTTCACAACTAGAAACTCCGCCACTAGAGACTCCACCACTAGAAACTCCACAACTAGAAACTCCACAACCAGAAACTCCACAACTAGAAACTCCACAACTAGAAACTCCACAACTAGAGACTCACCAACTAGAAACTCCACAACTAGAAACTCCAAAACTACAAGCTCCACAAATACAGACTCGGCAACCAGAAATTTCATATCTAGAAACTCCACAACTAAAACTGCAAAACTAGAGACTTCTCAACTAGAAACTCAACAACTAGAATCTCCACAGCTAAAAACTCGACAACTGAAAACTCCACAACTTGAGACTCCGCAACTTGAAACTTCACAACTAGAAACTCCGCTATTAAAAACTCCGCAACTAGAAACTCTACAACTAGAAACTCCACAAGTTAAAACTCCACAACTAGATACTCCCCAACTTTAAACTCCACAACTTGAGACTCCACAACTATAAACTCCACAACTAGAAACTCTGCAACTAGAGACTCCACAACTAGAAACTCCACAACTACAAACTCCACAAATAGAGACTCGGCTACAAGACATTTCATGTCTAGAAAGTCCACAACTAAAAACTTCACAACTGGAAACTCCAAAACTAGAAACTCAACAACTAGAGTCTCCGCAACTAGACTCCACAACTTGAAGCTCCACAACTAGAGACTCCGCAAGTAGAAACTCCACAACTAGAAACTCCACAACTGGAAACTCCACAACTAGATACTCCGCAACTAGAAACTCCACAACTAGAGACTCCACAACTTGAAACTCCACAACTTTAAACTCCACAACTCAAAACTCCACAACTGGAAACTCCACAACTAGAAACTCCACAACTAGAGACTCTGCAACTAGAAACTCCGCAACTAGAAACTCCGCAGCTAGAAACTACACAACTAGAGACTCCACAACTAAAACTCCGCAACTAGAAACTCCACAACTAGAAACTCCACAACTCAAAACTCCACAACTAGAAACTCCAAAACTCGAAACTCCACAACTGGAAACTCCATAACTAGACACTCCACAACTAGAGAATCTACAACTAGAGACTTCAAACTAAAACCTCAACAACTAGAAACTTCAAAATTCGAAACTCTACTAGAAACTACACAACTGGAAACTCCACAACTAGACACTCCACAACTAGAAACTCCACAACTAGAGACTCTGCAACTTTGGAACTCCGCAACTAGAAGCTCTGCAACAAGAAATTCCAGAGCTAGAAACATCACAACTAGACACTCCGCTACTAGAAACTCCACAACTTGAGACGCCGCAACTAGAAACTCCACAACTTCAAACTTCACAACAAGAAACCCCACAACTAGAAACTCTACAACTAGAGACTCCTCAACTAGAGAATTCGCAACTAGAAACTCCAAAACTAGAGACTCTGCAACTAGAAACTCCGCAGCTAGAAACTCCACAACTAGAAACTCCACAACTAGAAACTCCACAACTAGAACCTCCACAACTAGAGATTCCGCAACTAGAGACTCCACCACTAGAAACTCCACAACTAGAAATTCCACAACCAGAAACTCCACAACTAGAAACTCCGCAACTAGAAACTCCGCAACTAGAGACTCACCAACTCGAAACTCCACAACTAGAAACTCCACAACTACAAACTCCACAAATACAGACTCGGCAACTAGAAATTTCATATCTAGAAACTCCACAACTAAAACTGCAAAACTAGAGACTTCTCAACTAGAAACTCAACAACTAGAAACTCCACAACTAGAAACTCCACAACTGAAAACTCCACAACTTGAGACTCCGCAACTTGAAACTTCACAACTAGAAACTCCGCCATTAAAAACTCCGCAACCAGAAACTCCGCAACTAGAAACTCCACAACTTAAAACTCCACAACTAGATACTCCACAACTGGAAACTTTACAACTAGATACTTCACAACTGGAAACTCCACAACTAGATACTCCACAACTGGAAACTCCACAACTAGAAACTCCACAACTAGAGACTCCACAGCTCGAATCTCCACAACTAGAAACTCCAGTGCTAGAAACTCCACAACCAGAGACTCCCCAACTCCACAACTAGAAACTTCACAACATGAAACTCCAACTAGATACTCCACAACTAGAAACTCCACAAATAGAGACTCCACAACTGGAAACTCCACAACTAGAGACTCTGCAACTAGAAACTTCACAACTAGAGACTCCGCAACTCCACAACTAGAAACTCCACAACTAGAAACTCCACAACTGAAAAATCCACAACTAGATACTCCACAACTAGAAACTCCACAACTATAGACTCAACAACTTGAAACTCCACAAGTTTAAATTCCACAACTTAAGACTCCACAACTAGAAACTCCACAACTGGAAACTCCACAACCAGAAACTCCGCAACTAGAAACTCCTCAACAGGAGACTCTACAACTAGAAACTCCACAACTAGAAACTCCAAAACTAGAAACTCCACAACTAGAAACTCCGCAACTAGAAACTCCACCACTAGAGACTCCACCACTAGAAACTCCATAACTAGAAACTCCACAACCAGAAACTCCACAACTAGAAACTCCACAACTAGAAACTCCGCAACTAGAGACTCACCAACTAGAAACTCCACAACTAGAAACTCCACAACTACAAACTCCACAAATACAGACTCGGCAACTAGAAATTCCATATCTAGAAACTCCACAACTAAAAACTGCAAAACTAGAGACTTATAATTTAGAAACTCAACAACTAGAAACTCCACAACTAAAAACTCCACAACTGAAAACTCCACAACTTGAGACTCCGCAACTTGAAACTTCACAACTAGAAACTCTGCTATTAAAAAATCCGCAACTAGAAACTCCGCAACTAGAAACTCCACAACTAGATACTCCACAACTGGAAACTTTACAACTAGATACTTCACAACTGGAAACTCCACAACTGGAGACTCCACAAGTGGAAACTCCCCAATTAGAGACTCCACAACTAGAACCTCCACAACTAGAGATTCCGCAACTAGAGACTCCACCACTAGAAACTCCACAACTACAAATTCCACAACCAGAAACTCCACAACTAGAAACTCCGCAACTAGAAACTCCGCAACTAGAGACTCACCAACTAGAAACTCCACAACTAAAAACTGCAAAACTAGAGACTTATCGTTTAGAAACTCAACAACTAGAAACTCCGCAACTAGAGACTCCGCAACTAGAAACTCCACAACCAGAAACTCCACAACTAGAGACTCCGTAACTAGAAACTCCACAACTAGAAATTCCACAACTAGAAACCCCACAACTAGAAACTCTGCAACTAGAGACTCCACAACTAGAAACTCCACAACTACAAACTCCACAAATAGAGACTCGGCTACAAGACATTTCATGTCTAGAAAGTCCACAACTAAAAACTTCACAACTGGAAACTCCAAAACTAGAAACTCCACAACTAGAGTCTCCGCAACTAGACTCCACAACTTGAAGCTCCACAACTAGAGACTCCGCAAGTAGAAACTCCACAACTAGAAACTCCACAACTGGAAACTCCACAACTAGATACTCCGCAACTAGAAACTCCACAACTAGAGACTCCACAACTTGAAACTCCACAACTTTAAAGTCCACAACTCAAAACTCCACAACTGGAAACTCCACAACTGGAAACTCCACAACTAGAAACTCCGCAACTAGAAACTCCGCAACAGGAGACTCTACAACTAGAAACTCCACAACTAGAAACTCCAAAACTAGAAACTCCACAACTAGAAACTTCACAACTAGAAACTCCGCCACTGGAGACTCCACCACTAGAAACTCCACAACTAGAAACTCCACAACCAGAAACTCCACAACTAGAAACTCCACAACTAGAAACTCCACAACTAGAGACTCACCAACTAGAAACTCCACAACTAGAAACTCCAAAACTACAAGCTCCACAAATACAGACTCGGCAACCAGAAATTTCATATCTAGAAACTCCACAACTAAAACTGCAAAACTAGAGACTTCTCAACTAGAAACTCAACAACTAGAATCTCCACAGCTAAAAACTCGACAACTGAAAACTCCACAACTTGAGACTCCGCAACTTGAAACTTCACAACTAGAAACTCCGCTATTAAAAACTCCGCAACTAGAAACTCCACAACTAGAAACTCCACAAGTTAAAACTCCACAACTAGATACTCCCCAACTTTAAACTCCACAACTTGAGACTCCACAACTATAAACTCCACAACTAGAAACTCTGCAACTAGAGACTCCACAACTAGAAACTCCACAACTACAAACTCCACAAATAGAGACTCGGCTACAAGACATTTCATGTCTAGAAAGTCCACAACTAAAAACTTCACAACTGGAAACTCCAAAACTAGAAACTCAACAACTAGAGTCTCCGCAACTAGACTCCACAACTTGAAGCTCCACAACTAGAGACTCCGCAATTAGAAACTCCACAACTAGAAACTCCACAACTGGAAACTCCACAACTAGATACTCCGCAACTAGAAACTCCACAACTAGAGACTCCACAACTTGAAACTCCACAACTCAAAACTCCACAACTAGAAACTCCAAAACTCGAAACTCCACAACTGGAAACTCCATAACTAGACACTCCACAACTAGAGAATCTACAACTAGAGACTTCAAACTAAAACCTCAACAACTAGAAACTTCAAAATTCGAAACTCTACTAGAAACTACACAACTGGAAACTCCACAACTAGACACTCCACAACTAGAAACTCCACAACTAGAGACTCTGCAACTTTGGAACTCTGCAACTAGAAGCTCCGCAACAAGAAATTCCAGAGCTAGAAACATCACAACTAGACACTCCGCTACTAGAAACTCCACAACTTGAGACGCCGCAACTAGAAACTCCACAACTTCAAACTTCACAACAAGAAACCCCACAACTAGAAACTCTACAACTAGAGACTCCTCAACTAGAGAATTCGCAACTAGAAACTCCAAAACAAGAGACTCTGCAACTAGAAACTCCGCAGCTAGAAACTCCACAACTAGAAACTCCACAACTAGAAACTCCACAACTAGAACCTCCACAACTAGAGATTCCGCAACTAGAGACTCCACCACTAGAAACTCCACAACTAGAAATTCCACAACCAGAAACTCCACAACTAGAAACTCCGCAACTAGAAACTCCGCAACTAGAGACTCACCAACTCGAAACTCCACAACTAGAAACTCCACAACTACAAACTCCACAAATACAGACTCGGCAACTAGAAATTTCATATCTAGAAACTCCACAACTAAAACTGCAAAACTAGAGACTTCTCAACTAGAAACTCAACAACTAGAAACTCCACAACTAGAAACTCCACAACTGAAAACTCCACAACTTGAGACTCCGCACCTTGAAACTTCACAACTAGAAACTCCGCCATTAAAAACTCCGCAACTAGAAACTCCGCAACTAGAAACTCCACAACTTAAAACTCCACAACTAGATACTCCACAACTGGAAACTTTACAACTAGATACTTCACAACTGGAAACTCCACAACTAGATACTCCACAACTGGAAACTCCACAACTAGAAACTCCACAACTAGAGACTCCACAGCTCGAATCTCCACAACTAGAAACTCCAGTGCTAGAAACTCCACAACCAGAGACTCCCCAACTCCACAACTAGAAACTTCACAACATGAAACTCCAACTAGATACTCCACAACTAGAAACTCCACAAATAGAGACTCCACAACTGGAAACTCCACAACTAGAGACTCTGCAACTAGAAACTTCACAACTAGAGACTCCGCAACTCCACAACTAGAAACTCCACAACTGAAAAATCCACAACTAGATACTCCACAACTAGAAACTCCACAACTATAGACTCAACAACTTGAAACTCCACAAGTTTAAATTCCACAACTTAAGACTCCACAACTAGAAACTCCACAACTGGAAACTCCACAACCAGAAACTCCGCAACTAGAAACTCCTCAACAGGAGACTCTACAACTAGAAACTCCACAACTAGAAACTCCAAAACTAGAAACTCCACAACTAGAAACTCCGCAACTAGAAACTCCACCACTAGAGACTCCACCACTAGAAACTCCATAACTAGAAACTCCACAACCAGAAACTCCACAACTAGAAACTCCACAACTAGAAACTCCGCAACTAGAGACTCACCAACTAGAAACTCCACAACTAGAAACTCCACAACTACAAACTCCACAAATACAGACTCGGCAACTAGAAATTTCATATCTAGAAACTCCACAACTAAAAACTGCAAAACTAGAGACTTATAATTTAGAAACTCAACAACTAGAAACTCCACAACTAAAAACTCCACAACTGAAAACTCCACAACTTGAGACTCCGCAACTTGAAACTTCACAACTAGAAACTCTGCTAATAAAAAATCCGCAACTAGAAACTCCGCAACTAGAAACTCCACAACTAGATACTCCACAACTGGAAACTTTACAACTAGATACTTCACAACTAGAAACTCCACAACTGGAGACTCCACAAGTGGAAACTCCCCAATTAGAGACTCCACAACTAGAACCTCCACAACTAGAGATTCCGCAACTAGAGACTCCACCACTAGAAACTCCACAACTACAAATTCCACAACCAGAAACTCCACAACTAGAAACTCCGCAACTAGAAACTCCGCAACTAGAGACTCACCAACTAGAAACTCCACAACTAAAAACTGCAAAACTAGAGACTTATCATTTAGAAACTCAACAACTAGAAACTCCGCAACTAAAAACTCCACAACTGAAAACTCCACAACTTGAGACTCCGCAACTTGAAACTTCACAACTAGAAACTCTGCTATTAAAAAATCCGCAACTAGAAACTCCGCAACTAGAAACTCCACAACTAGATACTCCACAACTGGAAACTTTACAACTAGATACTTCACAACTGGAAACTCCACAACTAGATACTCCACAACTGGAAACTCCACAACTAGAAACTCCACAACTAGAGACTCCACAACTCAAATCTCCACAACTAGAAACTCCAGTACTAGAAACTCCACAACTAGAAACTCGGCAGCTAGAAACTACACAACTAGAGACTCCACAACTAGAAACTCCACAACTAGAAACTCCAAAACTAGAAACTCCACAACTGAAAACTCCACAACTAGAAACTCCACAACTGAAACTCCACAACTGGAAACTCCACAACTAGAGACTCCGCAACTAGAAACTCCACAACCAGAAACTCCACAACTAGAGACTCCGTAACTAGAAACTCCACAACTAGAAATTCCACAACTAGAAACTCCACAACTAGAAACTCTGCAACTAGAGACTACACAACTAGAAACTCCACAACTACAAACTCCACAAATAGAGACTCGGCTACAAGACATTTCATGTCTAGAAAGTCCACAACTAAAAACTTCACAACTGGAAACTCCAAAACTAGAAACTCCACAACTAGAGTCTCCGCAACTAGACTCCACAACTTGAAGCTCCACAACTAGAGACTCCGCAAGTAGAAACTCCACAACTAGAAACTCCACAACTGGAAACTCCACAACTAGATACTCCGCAACTAGAAACTCCACAACTAGAGACTCCACAACTTGAAACTCCACAACTTTAAACTCCACAACTCAAAACTCCACAACTGGAAACTCCACAACTGGAAACTCCACAACTAGAAACTCCGCAACTAGAAACTCCGCAACAGGAGACTCTACAACTAGAAACTCCACAACTAGAAACTCCAAAACTAGAAACTCCACAACTAGAAACTTCACAACTAGAAACTCCGCCACTAGAGACTCCACCACTAGAAACTCCACAACTAGAAACTCCACAACCAGAAACTCCACAACTAGAAACTCCACAACTAGAAACTCCACAACTAGAGACTCACCAACTAGAAACTCCACAACTAGAAACTCCAAAACTACAAGCTCCACAAATACAGACTCGGCAACCAGAAATTTCATATCTAGAAACTCCACAACTAAAACTGCAAAACTAGAGACTTCTCAACTAGAAACTCAACAACTAGAATCTCCACAGCTAAAAACTCGACAACTGAAAACTCCACAACTTGAGACTCCGCAACTTGAAACTTCACAACTAGAAACTCCGCTATTAAAAACTCCGCAACTAGAAACTCCACAACTAGAAACTCCACAAGTTAAAACTCCACCACTAGATACTCCCCAACTTTAAACTCCACAACTTGAGACTCCACAACTATAAACTCCACAACTAGAAACTCTGCAACTAGATACTCCACAACTAGAAACTCCACAACTACAAACTCCACAAATAGAGACTCGGCTACAAGACATTTCATGTCTAGAAAGTCCACAACTAAAAACTTCACAACTGGAAACTCCAAAACTAGAAACTCAACAACTAGAGTCTCCGCAACTAGACTCCACAACTTGAAGCTCCACAACTAGAGACTCCGCAATTAGAAACTCCACAACTAGAAACTCCACAACTGGAAACTCCACAACTAGATACTCCGCAACTAGAAACTCCACAACTAGAGACTCCACAACTTGAAACTCCACAACTCAAAACTCCACAACTAGAAACTCCAAAACTCGAAACTCCACAACTGGAAACTCCATAACTAGACACTCCACAACTAGAGAATCTACAACTAGAGACTTCAAACTAAAACCTCAACAACTAGAAACTTCAAAATTCGAAACTCTACTAGAAACTACACAACTGGAAACTCCACAACTAGACACTCCACAACTAGAAACTCCACAACTAGAGACTCTGCAACTTTGGAACTCTGCAACTAGAAGCTCCGCAACAAGAAATTCCAGAGCTAGAAACATCACAACTAGACACTCCGCTACTAGAAACTCCACAACTTGAGACGCCGCAACTAGAAACTCCACAACTTCAAACTTCACAACAAGAAACCCCACAACTAGAAACTCTACAACTAGAGACTCCTCAGCTAGAGAATTCGCAACTAGAAACTCCAAAACAAGAGACTCTGCAACTAGAAACTCCGCAGCTAGAAACTCCACAACTAGAAACTCCACAACTAGAAACTCCACAACTAGAACCTCCACAACTAGAGATTCCGCAACTAGAGACTCCACCACTAGAAACTCCACAACTAGAAATTCCACAACCAGAAACTCCACAACTAGAAACTCCGCAACTAGAAACTCCGCAACTAGAGACTCACCAACTCGAAACTCCACAACTAGAAACTCCACAACTACAAACTCCACAAATACAGACTCGGCAACTAGAAATTTCATATCTAGAAACTCCACAACTAAAACTGCAAAACTAGAGACTTCTCAACTAGAAACTCAACAACTAGAAACTCCACAACTAGAAACTCCACAACTGAAAACTCCACAACTTGAGACTCCGCACCTTGAAACTTCACAACTAGAAACTCCGCCATTAAAAACTCCGCAACTAGAAACTCCGCAACTAGAAACTCCACAACTTAAAACTCCACAACTAGATACTCCACAACTGGAAACTTTACAACTAGATACTTCACAACTGGAAACTCCACAACTAGATACTCCACAACTGGAAACTCCACAACTAGAAACTCCACAACTAGAGACTCCACAGCTCGAATCTCCACAACTAGAAACTCCAGTGCTAGAAACTCCACAACCAGAGACTCCCCAACTCCACAACTAGAAACTTCACAACATGAAACTCCAACTAGATACTCCACAACTAGAAACTCCACAAATAGAGACTCCACAACTGGAAACTCCACAACTAGAGACTCTGCAACTAGAAACTTCACAACTAGAGACTCCGCAACTCCACAACTAGAAACTCCACAACTGAAAAATCCACAACTAGATACTCCACAACTAGGAACTCCACAACTATAGACTCAACAACTTGAAACTCCACAAGTTTAAATTCCACAACTTAAGACTCCACAACTAGAAACTCCACAACTGGAAACTCCACAACCAGAAACTCCGCAACTAGAAACTCCTCAACAGGAGACTCTACAACTAGAAACTCCACAACTAGAAACTCCAAAACTAGAAACTCCACAACTAGAAACTCCGCAACTAGAAACTCCACCACTAGAGACTCCACCACTAGAAACTCCATAACTAGAAACTCCACAACCAGAAACTCCACAACTAGAAACTCCACAACTAGAAACTCCGCAACTAGAGACTCACCAACTAGAAACTCCACAACTAGAAACTCCACAACTACAAACTCCACAAATACAGACTCGGCAACTAGAAATTTCATATCTAGAAACTCCACAACTAAAAACTGCAAAACTAGAGACTTATAATTTAGAAACTCAACAACTAGAAACTCCACAACTAAAAACTCCACAACTGAAAACTCCACAACTTGAGACTCCGCAACTTGAAACTTCACAACTAGAAACTCTGCTATTAAAAAATCCGCAACTAGAAACTCCGCAACTAGAAACTCCACAACTAGATACTCCACAACTGGAAACTTTACAACTAGATACTTCACAACTAGAAACTCCACAACTGGAGACTCCACAAGTGGAAACTCCCCAATTAGAGACTCCACAACTAGAACCTCCACAACTAGAGATTCCGCAACTAGAGACTCCACCACTAGAAACTCCACAACTACAAATTCCACAACCAGAAACTCCACAACTAGAAACTCCGCAACTAGAAACTCCGCAACTAGAGACTCACCAACTAGAAACTCCACAACTAAAAACTGAAAAACTAGAGACTTATCATTTAGAAACTCAACAACTAGAAACTCCGCAACTAAAAACTCCACAACTGAAAACTCCACAACTTGAGACTCCGCAACTTGAAACTTCACAACTAGAAACTCTGCTATTAAAAAATCCGCAACTAGAAACTCCGCAACTAGAAACTCCACAACTAGATACTCCACAACTGGAAACTTTACAACTAGATACTTCACAACTGGAAACTCCACAACTAGATACTCCACAACTGGAAACTCCACAACTAGAAACTCCACAACTAGAGACTCCACAACTCAAATCTCCACAACTAGAAACTCCAGTACTAGAAACTCCACAACTAGAAACTCGGCAGCTAGAAACTACACAACTAGAGACTCCACAACTAGAAACTCCACAACTAGAAACTCCAAAACTAGAAACTCCACAACTGAAAACTCCACAACTAGAAACTCCACAACTGAAACTCCACAACTGGAAACTCCACAACTAGAGACTCCGCAACTAGAAACTCCACAACCAGAAACTCCACAACTAGAGACTCCGTAACTAGAAACTCCACAACTAGAAATTCCACAACTAGAAACTCCACAACTAGAAACTCTGCAACTAGAGACTCCACAACTAGAAACTCCACAACTACAAACTCCACAAATAGAGACTCGGCTACAAGACATTTCATGTCTAGAAAGTCCACAACTAAAAACTTCACAACTGGAAACTCCAAAACTAGAAACTCCACAACTAGAGTCTCCGCAACTAGACTCCACAACTTGAAGCTCCACAACTAGAGACTCCGCAAGTAGAAACTCCACAACTAGAAACTCCACAACTGGAAACTCCACAACTAGATACTCCGCAACTAGAAACTCCACAACTAGAGACTCCACAACTTGAAACTCCACAACTTTAAACTCCACAACTCAAAACTCCACAACTGGAAACTCCACAACTGGAAACTCCACAACTAGAAACTCCGCAACTAGAAACTCCGCAACAGGAGACTCTACAACTAGAAACTCCACAACTAGAATCTCCAAAACTAGAAACTCCACAACTAGAAACTTCACAACTAGAAACTCCGCCACTAGAGACTCCACCACTAGAAACTCCACAACTAGAAACTCCACAACCAGAAACTCCACAACTAGAAACTCCACAACTAGAAACTCCACAACTAGAGACTCACCAACTAGAAACTCCACAACTAGAAACTCCAAAACTACAAGCTCCACAAATACAGACTCGGCAACCAGAAATTTCATATCTAGAAACTCCACAACTAAAACTGCAAAACTAGAGACTTCTCAACTAGAAACTCAACAACTAGAATCTCCACAGCTAAAAACTCGACAACTGAAAACTCCACAACTTGAGACTCCGCAACTTGAAACTTCACAACTAGAAACTCCGCTATTAAAAACTCCGCAACTAGAAACTCCACAACTAGAAACTCCACAAGTTAAAACTCCACCACTAGATACTCCCCAACTTTAAACTCCACAACTTGAGACTCCACAACTATAAACTCCACAACTAGAAACTCTGCAACTAGAGACTCCACAACTAGAAACTCCACAACTACAAACTCCACAAATAGAGACTCGGCTACAAGACATTTCATGTCTAGAAAGTCCACAACTAAAAACTTCACAACTGGAAACTCCAAAACTAGAAACTCAACAACTAGAGTCTCCGCAACTAGACTCCACAACTTGAAGCTCCACAACTAGAGACTCCGCAAGTAGAAACTCCACAACTAGAAACTCCACAACTGGAAACTCCACAACTAGATACTCCGCAACTAGAAACTCCACAACTAGAGACTCCACAACTTGAAACTCCACAACTTTAAACTCCACAACTCAAAACTCCACAACTGGAAACTCCACAACTAGAAACTCCACAACTAGAGACTCTGCAACTAGAAACTCCGCAACTAGAAACTCCGCAGCTAGAAACTACACAACTAGAGACTCCACAACTAGAAACTCCGCAACTAGAAACTCCACAACTAGAAACTCCACAACTCAAAACTCCACAACTAGAAACTCCAAAACTCGAAACTCCACAACTGGAAACTCCATAACTAGACACTCCACAACTAGAGAATCTACAACTAGAGACTTCAAACTAAAACCTCAACAACTAGAAACTTCAAAATTCGAAACTCTACTAGAAACTACACAACTGGAAACTCCACAACTAGACACTCCACAACTAGAAACTCCACAACTAGAGACTCTGCAACTTTGGAACTCCGCAACTAGAAGCTCCGCAACAAGAAATTCCAGAGCTAGAAACATCACAACTAGACACTCCGCTACTAGAAACTCCACAACTTGAGACGCCGCAACTAGAAACTCCACAACTTCAAACTTCACAACAAGAAACCCCACAACTAGAAACTCTACAACTAGAGACTCCTCAACTAGAGAATTCGCAACTAGAAACTCCAAAACTAGAGACTCTGCAACTAGAAACTCCGCAGCTAGAAACTCCACAACTAGAAACTCCACAACTAGAAACTCCACAACTAGAACTTCCACAACTAGAGATTCCGCAACTAGAGACTCCACCACTAGAAACTCCACAACTAGAAATTCCACAACCAGAAACTCCACAACTAGAAACTCCGCAACTAGAAACTCCGCAACTAGAGACTCACCAACTCGAAACTCCACAACTAGAAACTCCACAACTACAAACTCCACAAATACAGACTCGGCAACTAGAAATTTCGTATCTAGAAACTCCACAACTAAAACTGCAAAACTAGAGACTTCTCAACTAGAAACTCAACAACTAGAAACTCCACAACTAGAAACTCCACAACTGAAAACTCCACAACTTGAGACTCCGCAACTTGAAACTTCACAACTAGAAACTCCGCCATTAAAAACTCCGCAACTAGAAACTCCGCAACTAGAAACTCCACAACTTAAAACTCCACAACTAGATACTCCACAACTGGAAACTTTACAACTAGATACTTCACAACTGGAAACTCCACAACTAGATACTCCACAACTGGAAACTCCACAACTAGAAACTCCACAACTAGAGACTCCACAGCTCGAATCTCCACAACTAGAAACTCCAGTGCTAGAAACTCCACAACCAGAGACTCCCCAACTCCACAACAAGAAACTTCACAACATGAAACTCCAACTAGATACTCCACAACTAGAAACTCCACAAATAGAGACTCCACAACTGGAAACTCCACAACTAGAGACTCTGCAACTAGAAACTTCACAACTAGAGACTCCGCAACTCCACAACTAGAAACTCCACAACTGAAAAATCCACAACTAGATACTCCACAACTAGAAACTCCACAACTATAGACTCAACAACTTGAAACTCCACAAGTTTAAATTCCACAACTTAAGACTCCACAACTAGAAACTCCACAACTGGAAACTCCACAACCAGAAACTCCGCAACTAGAAACTCCTCAACAGGAGACTCTACAACTAGAAACTCCACAACTAGAAACTCCAAAACTAGAAACTCCACAACTAGAAACTCCGCAACTAGAAACTCCACCACTAGAGACTCCACCACTAGAAACTCCATAACTAGAAACTCCACAACCAGAAACTCCACAACTAGAAACTCCACAACTAGAAACTCCGCAACTAGAGACTCACCAACTAGAAACTCCACAACTAGAAACTCCACAACTACAAACTCCACAAATACAGACTCGGCAACTAGAAATTCCATATCTAGAAACTCCACAACTAAAAACTGCAAAACTAGAGACTTATAATTTAGAAACTCAACAACTAGAAACTCCACAACTAAAAACTCCACAACTGAAAACTCCACAACTTGAGACTCCGCAACTTGAAACTTCACAACTAGAAACTCTGCTATTAAAAAATCCGCAACTAGAAACTCCGCAACTAGAAACTCCACAACTAGATACTCCACAACTGGAAACTTTACAACTAGATACTTCACAACTGGAAACTCCACAACTAGATACTCCACAACTGGAAACTCCACAACTAGAAACTCCACAACTAGAGACTCCACAACTCAAATCTCCACAACTAGAAACTCCAGTACTAGAAACTCCACAACTAGAAACTCGGCAGCTAGAAACTACACAACTAGAGACTCCACAACTAGAAACTCCACAACTAGAAACTCCACAACTAGAAACTCCACAACTGAAAACTCCACAACTAGAAACTCCACAACTGAAAACTCCACAACTGGAAACTCCACAACTAGAGACTCCGCAACTAGAAACTCCACAACCAGAAACTCCACAACTAGAGACTCCGTAACTAGAAACTCCACAACTAGAAATTCCACAACTAGAAACTCCACAACTAGAAACTCTGCAACTAGAGACTCCACAACTAGAAACTCCACAACTACAAACTCCATAAATAGAGACTCGGCTACAAGACATTTCATGTCTAGAAAGTCCACAACTAAAAACTTCACAACTGGAAACTCCAAAACTAGAAACTCCACAACTAGAGTCTCCGCAACTAGACTCCACAACTTGAAGCTCCACAACTAGAGACTCCGCAAGTAGAAACTCCACAACTAGAAACTCCACAACTGGAAACTCCACAACTAGATACTCCGCAACTAGAAACTCCACAACTAGAGACTCCACAACTTGAAACTCCACAACTTTAAACTCCACAACTCAAAACTCCACAACTAGAAACTCCACAACTGGAAACTCCACAACCAGAAACTCCGCAACTAGAAACTCCTCAACAGGAGACTCTACAACTAGAAACTCCACAACTAGAAACTCCAAAACTAGAAACTCCACAACTAGAAACTCCGCAACTAGAAACTCCACCACTAGAGACTCCACCACTAGAAACTCCATAACTAGAAACTCCACAACCAGAAACTCCAAAACTAGAAACTCCACAACTAGAAACTCCGCAAATAGAGACTCACCAACTAGAAACTCCACAACTAGAAACTCCACAACTACAAACTCCACAAATACAGACTCGGCAACTAGAAATTCCATATCTAGAAACTCCACAACTAAAACTGCAAAACTAGAGACTTCTCAACTAGAAACTCAACAACTAGAAACTCCACAACTAAAAACTCTACAACTGAAAACTCCACAACTTGAGACTCCGCAACTTGAAACTTCACAACTAGAAACTCCGCTATTAAAAACTCCGCAACTAGAAACTCCACAACTAGAAACTCCACAACTTAGAACTCCACAACTAGATACTCCACAACTGTAAACTCCACAACTTGAGACTCCACAACTAGAAACTCCACAACTAGAAACTCTGCAACTAGAGACTCCACAACTAGAAACTCCACAACTAGAAACTCCACAACTACAAACTCCACAAATAGAGACTCGGCTACAAGAAATTTCATGTCTAGAAAGTCCACAACTAAAAACTTCACAACTGGAAACTCCAAACATAGAAACTCCACAACTAGAAACTCCGCAACTAGACTCCACAACTTGAAGCTCCACAACTAGAGACTCCGCAAGTAGAAACTCCACAACTAGAAACTCCACAACTGGAAACTCCACAACTAGATACTCTGCAACTAGAAACTCCACAACTCGAATCTCCACAACTAGAAACTCCAGTACTAGAAACTCCACAACCAGAGACTCCACAACTAGAAACTCCACAACTAAAAACTCCACAACTGGAAACTCGACAATTAGAAACTCCACAACCACAAACTCCACAACTAGAAACTCCACAACTAAAAACTCCCCAACTGGAAACTCCACAACTAGAAACTCCACAACTTGAGACTCCGCAACTAGAAACTCCACAACCAGAGACTCTGCAACTCGAAACTCCGCAACTAGAAACTCGGCAGCAAGAAACTACACAACTAGAGACTCCACAACTAGAAACTCCACAACTAGAAACTCCAAAACTAGAAACTCCACAACTAAAAACTCCACGACTGGAAACTCCACAACTAGACACTCCGCAACTAGAAACTCCGCAACTTGAGACGCCACAACTACAAACTCAACAAATACAGACTCGGCAACTAGAAATTCCATATCTAGAAACTCCACAACTAAAAACTGCAAAACTAGAGACTTCTCAACTAGAAACTCAACAACTAGAAACTCCACAACTAAAAACTCCACAACTGAAAACTCCACAACTTGAGACTCCGCAACTTGAAACTTCACAACTAGAAACTCTGCTATTAAAAATTCCGCAACTAGAAACTCCGCAACTAGAAACTCCACAACTTAAAACTCCACAACTAGATACTCCACAACTGGAAACTTTACAATTAGATACTTCACAACTAGAAACTCCACAACTAGATACTTCACAACTGGAAACTCCACAACTAGAAACTCCACAACTAGAGACTCCACAACTCGAATCTCAACAACTAGAAACTCCAGTACTAGAAACTCCACAACCACAGACGCCCCAACTCCACAACTAGAAACTCCACAACATTAAACTCCAACAAGATAGTCCACAACTAGAAACTCCACAACTGGAGACTCCACAAGTGGAAACTCCCCAATTAGAGACTCCACAACTAGAACCTCCACAACTAGAGATTCCGCAACTAGAGACTCCACAACTGGAAACTCCACAACTAGAGACTCTGCAACTAGAAACTTCACAACTAGAGACTCCGCAACTCCACAACTAGAAACTCCACAACTGAAAAATCCACAACTAGATACTCCACAACTAGAAACTCCACAACTATAGACTCAACAACTTGAAACTCCACAAGTTTAAATTCCACAACTTAAGACTCCACAACTAGAAACTCCACAACTGGAAACTCCACAACCAGAAACTCCGCAACTAGAAACTCCTCAACAGGAGACTCTACAACTAGAAACTCCACAACTAGAAACTCCAAAACTAGAAACTCCACAACTAGAAACTCCGCAACTAGAAACTCCACCACTAGAGACTCCACCACTAGAAACTCCATAACTAGAAACTCCACAACCAGAAACTCCACAACTAGAAACTCCACAACTAGAAACTCCGCAACTAGAGACTCACCAACTAGAAACTCCACAACTAGAAACTCCACAACTACAAACTCCACAAATACAGACTCGGCAACTAGAAATTCCATATCTAGAAACTCCACAACTAAAAACTGCAAAACTAGAGACTTATAATTTAGAAACTCAACAACTAGAAACTCCACAACTAAAAACTCCACAACTGAAAACTCCACAACTTGAGACTCCGCAACTTGAAACTTCACAACTAGAAACTCTGCTATTAAAAAATCCGCAACTAGAAACTCCGCAACTAGAAACTCCACAACTTAAAACTCCACAACTAGATACTCCACAACTGTAAACTCCACAACTTGAGACTCCACAACTAGAAACTCCACAACTAGAAACTCCACAACTAGAAACTCCACAACTACAAACTCCACAAATAGAGACTCGGCTACAAGAAATTTCATGTCTAGAAAGTCCACAACTAAAAACTTCACAACTGGAAACTCCAAAACTAGAAACTGCACAACTAGAGACTCCGCAACTAGACTCCACAACTTGAAGCTCCACAACTAGAGACTCCGCAAGTAGAAACTCCACAACTAGAAACTCCACAACTGGAAACTCCACAACTAGATACTCTGCAACTAGAAACTCCACAACTCGAATCTCCACAACTAGAAACTCCAGTACTAGAAACTCCACAACCAGATTCTCCACAACTAGAAACTCCACAACTAAAAACTCCACAACTGGAAACTCGACAATTAGAAACTCCACAACCAGAAACTCCACAACTAGAAACTCCACAACTAAAAACTCCCCAACTGGAAACTCCACAACTAGAAACTCCACAACTAGAAACTCCACAACTAGAGACTCCGCAACTAGAAACTCCACAACCAGAGACTCTGCAACTAGAAACTCCGCAACTAGAAACTCGGCAGCAAGAAACTACACAACTAGAGACTCCACAACTAGAAACTCCACAACTACAAACTCCAAAACTAGAAACTTCACAACTAAAAACTCCAGAACTGGAAACTCCACAACTAGACACTCCGCAACTAGAAACTCCGCAACTTCAGACGCCACAACTACAAACTCAACAAATACAGACTCGGCAACTAGAAATTCCATATCTAGAAACTCCAACACTAAAAACTGCAAAACTAGAGACTTCTCAACTAGAAACTCAACAACTAGAAACTCCACAACTAAAAACTCCACAACTGAAAACTCCACAACTTGAGACTCCGCAACTTGAAACTTCACAACTAGAAACTCTGCTATTAAAAAATCCGCAACTAGAAACTCCGCAACTAGAAACTCCACAACTTAAAACTCCACAACTAGATACTCCACAACTGGAAACTTTACAATTAGATACTTCACAACTAGAAACTCCACAACTAGATACTTCACAACTGGAAACTCCACAACTAGAAACTCCACAACTAGAGACTCCACAGCTCGAATCTCAACAACTAGAAACTCCAGTACTAGAAACTCCACAACCACAGACGCCCCAACTCCACAACATTAACCTCCAACAAGATAGTCCACAACTAGAAACTCCACAACTGGAGACTCCACAAGTGGAAACTCCACAACTAGAGAATCCACAACTAGAACCTCCACAACTAGAGATTCCGCAACTAGAGACTCCACCACTAGAAACTCCACAACTACAAATTCCACAACCAGAAACTCCACAACTAGAAACTCCGCAACTAGAAACTCCGCAACTAGAGACTCACCAACTAGAAACTCCACAACTAGAAACTCCACAACTACAAACTCCACAAATACAGACTCGGCAACTAGAAATTCCATATCTAGAAACTCCACAACTACAAACTCCACAAATACAGACTCGGCAACTAGAAATTCCATATCTAGAAACTCCACAACTAAAAACTGCAAAACTAGAGACTTATCATTTAGAAACTCAACAACTAGAAACTCCACAACTAAAAACTCCACAACTGAAAACTCCACAACTTGAGACTCCACAACTTGAAACTTCACAACTAGAAACTCTGCTATTAAAAACTCCGCAACTAGAAACTCCGCAACTGGAAACTCCACAACTAGATACTCCACAACTGGAAACTTTACAACTAGATACTTCACAACTGGAAACTCCACAACTAGATACTCCACAACTGGAAACTCCACAACTAGAAACTCCACAACTAGAGACTCCACAACTCAAATATCCACAACTAGAAACTCCAGTACTAGAAACTCCACAACTAGAAACTCGGCAGCTAGAAACTACACAACTACAGACTCCACAACTAGAAACTCCACAACTAGAAACTCCAAAACTAGAAACTCCACAACTGAAAACTCCACAACTAGAAACTCCACAACTGAAAACTCCACAACTGGAAACTCCACAACTAGAGACTCCGCAACTAGAAACTCCACAACTTGAAGCTCCACAACTAGAGACTCCGCAAGTAGAAACTCCACAACTAGAAACTCCACAACTGGAAACTCCACAACTAGATACTCTGCAACTAGAAACTCCACAACTCGAATCTCCACAACTAGAAACTCCAGTACTAGAAACTCCACAACCAGAGACTCCACAACTAGAAACTCCACAACTAAAAACTCCACAACTGGAAACTCGACAATTAGAAACTCCACAACCACAAACTCCACAACTAGAAACTCCACAACTAAAAACTCCCCAACTGGAAACTCCACAACTAGAAACTCCACAACTAGAAACTCCACAACTTGAGACTCCGCAACTAGAAACTCCACAACCAGAGACTCTGCAACTCGAAACTCCGCAACTAGAAACTCGGCAGCAAGAAACTACACAACTAGAGACTCCACAACTAGAAACTCCACAACTAGAAACTCCAAAACTAGAAACTCCACAACTAAAAACTCCACAACTGGAAACTCCACAACTAGACACTCCGCAACTAGAAACTCCGCAACTTGAGACGCCACAACTACAAACTCAACAAATACAGACTCGGCAACTAGAAATTCCATATCTAGAAACTCCACAACTAAAAACTGCAAAACTAGAGACTTCTCAACTAGAAACTCAACAACTAGAAACTCCACAACTAAAAACTCCACAACTGAAAACTCCACAACTTGAGACTCCGCAACTTGAAACTTCACAACTAGAAACTCTGCTATTAAAAAATCCGCAACTAGAAACTCCGCAACTAGAAACTCCACAACTTAAAACTCCACAACTAGATACTCCACAACTGGAAACTTTACAATTAGATACTTCACAACTAGAAACTCCACAACTAGATACTTCACAACTGGAAACTCCACAACTAGAAACTCCACAACTAGAGACTCCACAACTCGAATCTCAACAACTAGAAACTCCAGTACTAGAAACTCCACAACCACAGACGCCCCAACTCCACAACTAGAAACTCCACAACATTAAACTCCAACAAGATAGTCCACAACTAGAAACTCCACAACTGGAGACTCCACAAGTGGAAACTCCCCAATTAGAGACTCCACAACTAGAACCTCCACAACTAGAGATTCCGCAACTAGAGACTCCACAACTGGAAACTCCACAACTAGAGACTCTGCAACTAGAAACTTCACAACTAGAGACTCCGCAACTCCACAACTAGAAACTCCACAACTGAAAAATCCACAACTAGATACTCCACAACTAGAAACTCCACAACTATAGACTCAACAACTTGAAACTCCACAAGTTTAAATTCCACAACTTAAGACTCCACAACTAGAAACTCCACAACTGGAAACTCCACAACCAGAAACTCCGCAACTAGAAACTCCTCAACAGGAGACTCTACAACTAGAAACTCCACAACTAGAAACTCCAAAACTAGAAACTCCACAACTAGAAACTCCGCAACTAGAAACTCCACCACTAGAGACTCCACCACTAGAAACTCCATAACTAGAAACTCCACAACCAGAAACTCCACAACTAGAAACTCCACAACTAGAAACTCCGCAACTAGAGACTCACCAACTAGAAACTCCACAACTAGAAACTCCACAACTACAAACTCCACAAATACAGACTCGGCAACTAGAAATTCCATATCTAGAAACTCCACAACTAAAAACTGCAAAACTAGAGACTTATAATTTAGAAACTCAACAACTAGAAACTCCACAACTAAAAACTCCACAACTGAAAACTCCACAACTTGAGACTCCGCAACTTGAAACTTCACAACTAGAAACTCTGCTATTAAAAAATCCGCAACTAGAAACTCCGCAACTAGAAACTCCACAACTTAAAACTCCACAACTAGATACTCCACAACTGTAAACTCCACAACTTGAGACTCCACAACTAGAAACTCCACAACTAGAAACTCCACAACTAGAAACTCCACAACTACAAACTCCACAAATAGAGACTCGGCTACAAGAAATTTCATGTCTAGAAAGTCCACAACTAAAAACTTCACAACTGGAAACTCCAAAACTAGAAACTGCACAACTAGAGACTCCGCAACTAGACTCCACAACTTGAAGCTCCACAACTAGAGACTCCGCAAGTAGAAACTCCACAACTAGAAACTCCACAACTAGAAACTCGGCAGCTAGAAACTACACAACTACAGACTCCACAACTAGAAACTCCACAACTAGAAACTCCAAAACTAGAAACTCCACAACTGAAAACTCCACAACTAGAAACTCCACAACTGAAAACTCCACAACTGGAAACTCCACAACTAGAGACTCCGCAACTAGAAACTCCACAACTTGAAGCTCCACAACTAGAGACTCCGCAAGTAGAAACTCCACAACTAGAAACTCCACAACTGGAAACTCCACAACTAGATACTCTGCAACTAGAAACTCCACAACTCGAATCTCCACAACTAGAAACTCCACAACCAGAGACTCCACAACTAGAAACTCCACAACTAAAAACTCCACAACTGGAAACTCGACAATTAGAAACTCCACAACCACAAACTCCACAACTAGAAACTCCACAACTAAAAACTCCCCAACTGGAAACTCCACAACTAGAAACTCCACAACTAGAAACTCCACAACTTGAGACTCCGCAACTAGAAACTCCACAACCAGAGACTCTGCAACTCGAAACTCCGCAACTAGAAACTCGGCAGCAAGAAACTACACAACTAGAGACTCCACAACTAGAAACTCCACAACTAGAAACTCCAAAACTAGAAACTCCACAACTAAAAACTCCACAACTGGAAACTCCACAACTAGACACTCCGCAACTAGAAACTCCGCAACTTGAGACGCCACAACTACAAACTCAACAAATACAGACTCGGCAACTAGAAATTCCAAATCTAGAAACTCCACAACTAAAAACTGCAAAACTAGAGACTTCTCAACTAGAAACTCAACAACTAGAAACTCCACAACTAAAAACTCCACAACTGAAAACTCCACAACTTGAGACTCCGCAACTTGAAACTTCACAACTAGAAACTCTGCTATTAAAAAATCCGCAACTAGAAACTCCGCAACTAGAAACTCCACAACTTAAAACTCCACAACTAGATACTCCACAACTGGAAACTTTACAATTAGATACTTCACAACTAGAAACTCCACAACTAGATACTTCACAACTGGAAACTCCACAACTAGAAACTCCACAACTAGAGACTCCACAACTCGAATCTCAACAACTAGAAACTCCAGTACTAGAAACTCCACAACCACAGACGCCCCAACTCCACAACTAGAAACTCCACAACATTAAACTCCAACAAGATAGTCCACAACTAGAAACTCCACAACTGGAGACTCCACAAGTGGAAACTCCCCAATTAGAGACTCCACAACTAGAACCTCCACAACTAGAGATTCCGCAACTAGAGACTCCACAACTGGAAACTCCACAACTAGAGACTCTGCAACTAGAAACTTCACAACTAGAGACTCCGCAACTCCACAACTAGAAACTCCACAACTGAAAAATCCACAACTAGATACTCCACAACTAGAAACTCCACAACTATAGACTCAACAACTTGAAACTCCACAAGTTTAAATTCCACAACTTAAGACTCCACAACTAGAAACTCCACAACTGGAAACTCCACAACCAGAAACTCCGCAACTAGAAACTCCTCAACAGGAGACTCTACAACTAGAAACTCCACAACTAGAAACTCCAAAACTAGAAACTCCACAACTAGAAACTCCGCAACTAGAAACTCCACCACTAGAGACTCCACCACTAGAAACTCCATAACTAGAAACTCCACAACCAGAAACTCCACAACTAGAAACTCCACAACTAGAAACTCCGCAACTAGAGACTCACCAACTAGAAACTCCACAACTAGAAACTCCACAACTACAAACTCCACAAATACAGACTCGGCAACTAGAAATTCCATATCTAGAAACTCCACAACTAAAAACTGCAAAACTAGAGACTTATAATTTAGAAACTCAACAACTAGAAACTCCACAACTAAAAACTCCACAACTGAAAACTCCACAACTTGAGACTCCGCAACTTGAAACTTCACAACTAGAAACTCTGCTATTAAAAAATCCGCAACTAGAAACTCCGCAACTAGAAACTCCACAACTTAAAACTCCACAACTAGATACTCCACAACTGTAAACTCCACAACTTGAGACTCCACAACTAGAAACTCCACAACTAGAAACTCCACAACTAGAAACTCCACAACTACAAACTCCACAAATAGAGACTCGGCTACAAGAAATTTCATGTCTAGAAAGTCCACAACTAAAAACTTCACAACTGGAAACTCCAAAACTAGAAACTGCACAACTAGAGACTCCGCAACTAGACTCCACAACTTGAAGCTCCACAACTAGAGACTCCGCAAGTAGAAACTCCACAACTAGAAACTCCACAACTGGAAACTCCACAACTAGATACTCTGCAACTAGAAACTCCACAACTCGAATCTCCACAACTAGAAACTCCAGTACTAGAAACTCCACAACCAGATTCTCCACAACTAGAAACTCCACAACTAAAAACTCCACAACTGGAAACTCGACAATTAGAAACTCCACAACCAGAAACTCCACAACTAGAAACTCCACAACTAAAAACTCCCCAACTGGAAACTCCACAACTAGAAACTCCACAACTAGAAACTCCACAACTAGAGACTCCGCAACTAGAAACTCCACAACCAGAGACTCTGCAACTAGAAACTCCACAACTAGAAACTCCACAACTACAAACTCCAAAACTAGAAACTTCACAACTAAAAACTCCAGAACTGGAAACTCCACAACTAGACACTCCGCAACTAGAAACTCCGCAACTTCAGACGCCACAACTACAAACTCAACAAATACAGACTCGGCAACTAGAAATTCCATATCTAGATTCTCCAACACTAAAAACTGCAAAACTAGAGACTTCTCAACTAGAAACTCAACAACTAGAAACTCCACAACTAAAAACTCCACAACTGAAAACTCCACAACTTGAGACTCCGCAACTTGAAACTTCACAACTAGAAACTCTGCTATTAAAAAATCCGCAACTAGAAACTCCGCAACTAGAAACTCCACAACTTAAAACTCCACAACTAGATACTCCACAACTGGAAACTTTACAATTAGATACTTCACAACTAGAAACTCCACAACTAGATACTTCACAACTGGAAACTCCACAACTAGAAACTCCACAACTAGAGACTCCACAGCTCGAATCTCAACAACTAGAAACTCCAGTACTAGAAACTCCACAACCACAGACGCCCCAACTCCACAACATTAAACTCCAACAAGATAGTCCACAACTAGAAACTCCACAACTGGAGACTCCACAAGTGGAAACTCCACAACTAGAGAATCCACAACTAGAACCTCCACAACTAGAGATTCCGCAACTAGAGACTCCACCACTAGAAACTCCACAACTACAAATTCCACAACCAGAAACTCCACAACTAGAAACTCCGCAACTAGAAACTCCGCAACTAGAGACTCACCAACTAGAAACTCCACAACTAGAAACTCCACAACTACAAACTCCACAAATACAGACTCGGCAACTAGAAATTCCATATCTAGAAACTCCACAACTACAAACTCCACAAATACAGACTCGGCAACTAGAAATTCCATATCTAGAAACTCCACAACTAAAAACTGCAAAACTAGAGACTTATCATTTAGAAACTCAACAACTAGAAACTCCACAACTAAAAACTCCACAACTGAAAACTCCACAACTTGAGACTCCACAACTTGAAACTTCACAACTAGAAACTCTGCTATTAAAAACTCCGCAACTAGAAACTCCGCAACTAGAAACTCCACAACTAGATACTCCACAACTGGAAACTTTACAACTAGATACTTCACAACTGGAAACTCCACAACTAGATACTCCACAACTGGAAACTCCACAACTAGAAACTCCACAACTAGAGACTCCACAACTCAAATCTCCACAACTAGAAACTCCAGTACTAGAAACTCCACAACTAGAAACTCGGCAGCTAGAAACTACACAACTAGAGACTCCACAACTAGAAACTCCACAACTAGAAACTCCAAAACTAGAAACTCCACAACTAAAAACTACACAACTAGAAACTCCACAACTGAAAACTCCACAACTGGAAACTCCACAACTAGAGACTCCGCAACTAGAAACTCCACAACCAGAAACTCCACAACTAGAGACTCCGTAACTAGAAACTCCACAACTAAAAACTCCAGAACTGGAAACTCCACAACTAGACACTCCGCAACTAGAAACTCCGCAACTTGAGACGCCACAACTACAAACTCAACAAATACAGACTCGGCAACTAGAAATTCCATATCTAGAAACTCCACAACTAAAAACTGCAAAACTAGAGACTTCTCAACTAGAAACTCAACAACTAGAAACTCCACAACTAAAAACTCCACAACTGAAAACTCCACAACTTGAGACTCCGCAACTTGAAACTTCACAACTATAAACTCTGCTATTAAAAAATCCGCAACTAGAAACTCCGCAACTAGAAACTCCACAACTTAAAACTCCACAACTAGATACTCCACAACTGGAAACTTTACAATTAGATACTTCACAACTAGAAACTCCACAACTAGATACTTCACAACTGGAAACTCCACAACTAGAAACTCCACAACTAGAGACTCCACAACTCGAATCTCAACAACTAGAAACTCCAGTACTAGAAACTCCACAACCACAGACGCCCCAACTCCACAACTAGAAACTCCACAACATTAAACTCCAACAAGATAGTCCACAACTAGAAACTCCACAACTGGAGACTCCACAAGTGGAAACTCCACAACTAGAGACTCCACAACTAGAACCTCCACAACTAGAGATTCCGCAACTAGAGACTCCACCACTAGAAACTCCACAACTACAAATTCAACAACCAGAAACTCCACAACTAGAAACTCCGCAACTAGAAACTCCGCAACTAGAGACTCACCAACTAGAAACTCCACAACTAGAAACTCCACAACTACAAACTCCACAAATACAGACTCGGCAACTAGAAATTCCATATCTAGAAACTCCACAACTAAAAACTGCAAAACTAGAGACTTATCATTTAGAAACTCAACAACTAGAAACTCCGCAACTAAAAACTCCACAACTGAAAACTCCACAACTTGAGACTCCGCAACTTGAAACTTCACAACTAGAAACTCTGCTATTAAAAACTCCGCAACTAGAAACTCCGCAACTAGAAACTCCACAACTAGATACTCCACAACTGGAAACTTTACAACTAGATACTTCACAACTGGAAACTCCACAACTAGATACTCCACAACTGGAAACTCCACAACTAGAAACTCCACAACTAGAGACTCCACAACTCAAATCTCCACAACTAGAAACTCCAGTACTAGAAACTCCACAACTAGAAACTCGGCAGCTAGAAACTACACAACTAGAGACTCCACAACTAGAAACTCCACAACTAGAAACTCCAAAACTAGAAACTCCACAACTGAAAACTCCACAACTAGAAACTCCACAACTGAAAACTCCACAACTGGAAACTCCACAACTAGAGACTCCGCAACTAGAAACTCCACAACCAGAAACTCCACAACTAGAGACTCCGTAACTAGAAACTCCACAACTAGAAATTCCACAACTAGAAACTCCACAACTAGAAACTCTGCAACTAGAGACTCCACAACTAGAAACTCCACAACTACAAACTCCACAAATAGAGACTCGGCTACAAGACATTTCATGTCTAGAAAGTCCACAACTAAAAACTTCACAACTGGAAACTCCAAAACTAGAAACTCCACAACTAGAGTCTCCGCAACTAGACTCCACAACTTGAAGCTCCACAACTAGAGACTCCGCAAGTAGAAACTCCACAACTAGAAACTCCACAACTGGAAACTCCACAACTAGATACTCCGCAACTAGAAACTCCACAACTAGAGACTCCACAACTTGAAACTCCACAACTTTAAACTCCACAACTCAAAACTCCACAACTAGAAACTCCACAACTGGAAACTCCACAACCAGAAACTCCGCAACTAGAAACTCCTCAACAGGAGACTCTACAACTAGAAACTCCACAACTAGAAACTCCAAAACTAGAAACTCCACAACTAGAAACTCCGCAACTAGAAACTCCACCACTAGAGACTCCACCACTAGAAACTCCATAACTAGAAACTCCACAACCAGAAACTCCACAACTAGAAACTCCACAACTAGAAACTCCGCAACTAGAGACTCACCAACTAGAAACTCCACAACTAGAAACTCCACAACTACAAACTCCACAAATACAGACTCGGCAACTAGAAATTCCATATCTAGAAACTCCACAACTAAAACTGCAAAACTAGAGACTTCTCAACTAGAAACTCAACAACTAGAAACTCCACAACTAAAAACTCTACAACTGAAAACTCCACAACTTGAGACTCCGCAACTTGAAACTTCACAACTAGAAACTCCGCTATTAAAAACTCCGCAACTAGAAACTCCACAACTAGAAACTCCACAACTTAAAACTCCACAACTAGATACTCCACAACTGTAAACTCCACAACTTGAGACTCCACAACTATAAACTCCACAACTAGAAACTCTGCAACTAGAGACTCCACAACTAGAAACTCCACAACTACAAACTCCACAAATAGAGACTCGGCTACAAGACATTTCATGTCTAGAAACTCCACAACTTAAAACTCCACAACTAGATACTCCACAACTGTAAACTCCACAACTTGAGACTCCACAACTATAAACTCCACAACTAGAAACTCTGCAACTAGAGACTCCACAACTAGAAACTCCACAACTACAAACTCCACAAATAGAGACTCGGCTACAAGAAATTTCATGTCTAGAAAGTCCACAACTAAAAACTTCACAACTGGAAACTCCAAAACTAGAAACTGCACAACTAGAGACTCCGCAACTAGACTCCACAACTTGAAGCTCCACAACTAGAGACTCCGCAAGTAGAAACTCCACAACTAGAAACTCCACAACTGGAAACTCCACAACTAGATACTCTGCAACTAGAAACTCCACAACTCGAATCTCCACAACTAGAAACTCCAGTACTAGAAACTCCACAACCAGATTCTCCACAACTAGAAACTCCACAACTAAAAACTCCACAACTGGAAACTCGACAATTAGAAACTCCACAACCAGAAACTCCACAACTAGAAACTCCACAACTAAAAACTCCCCAACTGGAAACTCCACAACTAGAAACTCCACAACTAGAAACTCCACAACTAGAGACTCCGCAACTAGAAACTCCACAACCAGAGACTCTGCAACTAGAAACTCCGCAACTAGAAACTCGGCAGCAAGAAACTACACAACTAGAGACTCCACAACTAGAAACTCCACAACTACAAACTCCAAAACTAGAAACTTCACAACTAAAAACTCCAGAACTGGAAACTCCACAACTAGACACTCCGCAACTAGAAACTCCGCAACTTCAGACGCCACAACTACAAACTCAACAAATACAGACTCGGCAACTAGAAATTCCATATCTAGAAACTCCAACACTAAAAACTGCAAAACTAGAGACTTCTCAACTAGAAACTCAACAACTAGAAACTCCACAACTAAAAACTCCACAACTGAAAACTCCACAACTTGAGACTCCGCAACTTGAAACTTCACAACTAGAAACTCTGCTATTAAAAAATCCGCAACTAGAAACTCCGCAACTAGAAACTCCACAACTTAAAACTCCACAACTAGATACTCCACAACTGGAAACTTTACAATTAGATACTTCACAACTAGAAACTCCACAACTAGATACTTCACAACTGGAAACTCCACAACTAGAAACTCCACAACTAGAGACTCCACAGCTCGAATCTCAACAACTAGAAACTCCAGTACTAGAAACTCCACAACCACAGACGCCCCAACTCCACAACATTAAACTCCAACAAGATAGTCCACAACTAGAAACTCCACAACTGGAGACTCCACAAGTGGAAACTCCACAACTAGAGAATCCACAACTAGAACCTCCACAACTAGAGATTCCGCAACTAGAGACTCCACCACTAGAAACTCCACAACTACAAATTCCACAACCAGAAACTCCACAACTAGAAACTCCGCAACTAGAAACTCCGCAACTAGAGACTCACAAACTAGAAACTCCACAACTAGAAACTCCACAACTACAAACTCCACAAATACAGACTCGGCAACTAGAAATTCCATATCTAGAAACTCCACAACTACAAACTCCACAAATACAGACTCGGCAACTAGAAATTCCATATCTAGAAACTCCACAACTAAAAACTGCAAAACTAGAGACTTATCATTTAGAAACTCAACAACTAGAAACTCCACAACTAAAAACTCCACAACTGAAAACTCCACAACTTGAGACTCCACAACTTGAAACTTCACAACTAGAAACTCTGCTATTAAAAACTCCGCAACTAGAAACTCCGCAACTAGAAACTCCACAACTAGATACTCCACAACTGGAAACTTTACAACTAGATACTTCACAACTGGAAACTCCACAACTAGATACTCCACAACTGGAAACTCCACAACTAGAAACTCCACAACTAGAGACTCCACAACTCAAATCTCCACAACTAGAAACTCCAGTACTAGAAACTCCACAACTAGAAACTCGGCAGCTAGAAACTACACAACTAGAGACTCCACAACTAGAAACTCCACAACTAGAAACTCCAAAACTAGAAACTCCACAACTGAAAACTCCACAACTAGAAACTCCACAACTGAAAACTCCACAACTGGAAACTCCACAACTAGAGACTCCGCAACTAGAAACTCCACAACTTGAAGCTCCACAACTAGAGACTCCGCAAGTAGAAACTCCACAACTAGAAACTCCACAACTGGAAACTCCACAACTAGATACTCTGCAACTAGAAACTCCACAACTCGAATCTCCACAACTAGAAACTCCAGTACTAGAAACTCCACAACCAGAGACTCCACAACTAGAAACTCCACAACTAAAAACTCCACAACTGGAAACTCGACAATTAGAAACTCCACAACCACAAACTCCACAACTAGAAACTCCACAACTAAAAACTCCCCAACTGGAAACTCCACAACTAGAAACTCCACAACTAGAAACTCCACAACTTGAGACTCCGCAACTAGAAACTCCACAACCAGAGACTCTGCAACTCGAAACTCCGCAACTAGAAACTCGGCAGCAAGAAACTACACAACTAGAGACTCCACAACTAGAAACTCCACAACTAGAAACTCCAAAACTAGAAACTCCACAACTAAAAACTCCACAACTGGAAACTCCACAACTAGACACTCCGCAACTAGAAACTCCGCAACTTGAGACGCCACAACTACAAACTCAACAAATACAGACTCGGCAACTAGAAATTCCATATCTAGAAACTCCACAACTAAAAACTGCAAAACTAGAGACTTCTCAACTAGAAACTCAACAACTAGAAACTCCACAACTAAAAACTCCACAACTGAAAACTCCACAACTTGAGACTCCGCAACTTGAAACTTCACAACTAGAAACTCTGCTATTAAAAAATCCGCAACTAGAAACTCCGCAACTAGAAACTCCACAACTTAAAACTCCACAACTAGATACTCCACAACTGGAAACTTTACAATTAGATACTTCACAACTAGAAACTCCACAACTAGATACTTCACAACTGGAAACTCCACAACTAGAAACTCCACAACTAGAGACTCCACAACTCGAATCTCAACAACTAGAAACTCCAGTACTAGAAACTCCACAACCACAGACGCCCCAACTCCACAACTAGAAACTCCACAACATTAAACTCCAACAAGATAGTCCACAACTAGAAACTCCACAACTGGAGACTCCACAAGTGGAAACTCCCCAATTAGAGACTCCACAACTAGAACCTCCACAACTAGAGATTCCGCAACTAGAGACTCCACAACTGGAAACTCCACAACTAGAGACTCTGTAACTAGAAACTTCACAACTAGAGACTCCGCAACTCCACAACTAGAAACTCCACAACTGAAAAATCCACAACTAGATACTCCACAACTAGAAACTCCACAACTATAGACTCAACAACTTGAAACTCCACAAGTTTAAATTCCACAACTTAAGACTCCACAACTAGAAACTCCACAACTGGAAACTCCACAACCAGAAACTCCGCAACTAGAAACTCCTCAACAGGAGACTCTACAACTAGAAACTCCACAACTAGAAACTCCAAAACTAGAAACTCCACAACTAGAAACTCCGCAACTAGAAACTCCACCACTAGAGACTCCACCACTAGAAACTCCATAACTAGAAACTCCACAACCAGAAACTCCACAACTAGAAACTCCACAACTAGAAACTCCGCAACTAGAGACTCACCAACTAGAAACTCCACAACTAGAAACTCCACAACTACAAACTCCACAAATACAGACTCGGCAACTAGAAATTCCATATCTAGAAACTCCACAACTAAAAACTGCAAAACTAGAGACTTATAATTTAGAAACTCAACAACTAGAAACTCCACAACTAAAAACTCCACAACTGAAAACTCCACAACTTGAGACTCCGCAACTTGAAACTTCACAACTAGAAACTCTGCTATTAAAAAATCCGCAACTAGAAACTCCGCAACTAGAAACTCCACAACTTAAAACTCCACAACTAGATACTCCACAACTGTAAACTCCACAACTTGAGACTCCACAACTAGAAACTCCACAACTAGAAACTCCACAACTAGAAACTCCACAACTACAAACTCCACAAATAGAGACTCGGCTACAAGAAATTTCATGTCTAGAAAGTCCACAACTAAAAACTTCACAACTGGAAACTCCAAAACTAGAAACTGCACAACTAGAGACTCCGCAACTAGACTCCACAACTTGAAGCTCCACAACTAGAGACTCCGCAAGTAGAAACTCCACAACTAGAAACTCCACAACTGGAAACTCCGCAACTAGAAACTCCACAACCAGAGACTCTGCAACTAGAAACTCCGCAACTAGAAACTCGGCAGCAAGAAACTACACAACTAGAGACTCCACAACTAGAAACTCCACAACTAGAGACTCCGCAACTAGAAACTCCACAACCAGAGACTCTGCAACTAGAAACTCCGCAACTAGAAACTCGGCAGCAAGAAACTACACAACTAGAGACTCCACAACTAGAAACTCCACAACTACAAACTCCAAAACTAGAAACTTCACAACTAAAAACTCCAGAACTGGAAACTCCACAACTAGACACTCCGCAACTAGAAACTCCGCAACTTCAGACGCCACAACTACAAACTCAACAAATACAGACTCGGCAACTAGAAATTCCATATCTAGATTCTCCAACACTAAAAACTGCAAAACTAGAGACTTCTCAACTAGAAACTCAACAACTAGAAACTCCACAACTAAAAACTCCACAACTGAAAACTCCACAACTTGAGACTCCGCAACTTGAAACTTCACAACTAGAAACTCTGCTATTAAAAAATCCGCAACTAGAAACTCCGCAACTAGAAACTCCACAACTTAAAACTCCACAACTAGATACTCCACAACTGGAAACTTTACAATTAGATACTTCACAACTAGAAACTCCACAACTAGATACTTCACAACTGGAAACTCCACAACTAGAAACTCCACAACTAGAGACTCCACAGCTCGAATCTCAACAACTAGAAACTCCAGTACTAGAAACTCCACAACCACAGACGCCCCAACTCCACAACATTAAACTCCAACAAGATAGTCCACAACTAGAAACTCCACAACTGGAGACTCCACAAGTGGAAACTCCACAACTAGAGAATCCACAACTAGAACCTCCACAACTAGAGATTCCGCAACTAGAGACTCCACCACTAGAAACTCCACAACTACAAATTCCACAACCAGAAACTCCACAACTAGAAACTCCGCAACTAGAAACTCCGCAACTAGAGACTCACAAACTAGAAACTCCACAACTAGAAACTCCACAACTACAAACTCCACAAATACAGACTCGGCAACTAGAAATTCCATATCTAGAAACTCCACAACTACAAACTCCACAAATACAGACTCGGCAACTAGAAATTCCATATCTAGAAACTCCACAACTAAAAACTGCAAAACTAGAGACTTATCATTTAGAAACTCAACAACTAGAAACTCCACAACTAAAAACTCCACAACTGAAAACTCCACAACTTGAGACTCCACAACTTGAAACTTCACAACTAGAAACTCTGCTATTAAAAACTCCGCAACTAGAAACTCCGCAACTAGAAACTCCACAACTAGATACTCCACAACTGGAAACTTTACAACTAGATACTTCACAACTGGAAACTCCACAACTAGATACTCCACAACTGGAAACTCCACAACTAGAAACTCCACAACTAGAGACTCCACAACTCAAATCTCCACAACTAGAAACTCCAGTACTAGAAACTCCACAACTAGAAACTCGGCAGCTAGAAACTACACAACTAGAGACTCCACAACTAGAAACTCCACAACTAGAAACTCCAAAACTAGAAACTCCACAACTGAAAACTCCACAACTAGAAACTCCACAACTGAAAACTCCACAACTGGAAACTCCACAACTAGAGACTCCGCAACTAGAAACTCCACAACTTGAAGCTCCACAACTAGAGACTCCGCAAGTAGAAACTCCACAACTAGAAACTCCACAACTGGAAACTCCACAACTAGATACTCTGCAACTAGAAACTCCACAACTCGAATCTCCACAACTAGAAACTCCAGTACTAGAAACTCCACAACCAGAGACTCCACAACTAGAAACTCCACAACTAAAAACTCCACAACTGGAAACTCGACAATTAGAAACTCCACAACCACAAACTCCACAACTAGAAACTCCACAACTAAAAACTCCCCAACTGGAAACTCCACAACTAGAAACTCCACAACTAGAAACTCCACAACTTGAGACTCCGCAACTAGAAACTCCACAACCAGAGACTCTGCAACTCGAAACTCCGCAACTAGAAACTCGGCAGCAAGAAACTACACAACTAGAGACTCCACAACTAGAAACTCCACAACTAGAAACTCCAAAACTAGAAACTCCACAACTAAAAACTCCACAACTGGAAACTCCACAACTAGACACTCCGCAACTAGAAACTCCGCAACTTGAGACGCCACAACTACAAACTCAACAAATACAGACTCGGCAACTAGAAATTCCATATCTAGAAACTCCACAACTAAAAACTGCAAAACTAGAGACTTCTCAACTAGAAACTCAACAACTAGAAACTCCACAACTAAAAACTCCACAACTGAAAACTCCACAACTTGAGACTCCGCAACTTGAAACTTCACAACTATAAACTCTGCTATTAAAAAATCCGCAACTAGAAACTCCGCAACTAGAAACTCCACAACTTAAAACTCCACAACTAGATACTCCACAACTGGAAACTTTACAATTAGATACTTCACAACTAGAAACTCCACAACTAGATACTTCACAACTGGAAACTCCACAACTAGAAACTCCACAACTAGAGACTCCACAACTCGAATCTCAACAACTAGAAACTCCAGTACTAGAAACTCCACAACCACAGACGCCCCAACTCCACAACTAGAAACTCCACAACATTAAACTCCAACAAGATAGTCCACAACTAGAAACTCCACAACTGGAGACTCCACAAGTGGAAACTCCCCAATTAGAGACTCCACAACTAGAACCTCCACAACTAGAGATTCCGCAACTAGAGACTCCACAACTGGAAACTCCACAACTAGAGACTCTGCAACTAGAAACTTCACAACTAGAGACTCCGCAACTCCACAACTAGAAACTCCACAACTGAAAAATCCACAACTAGATACTCCACAACTAGAAACTCCACAACTATAGACTCAACAACTTGAAACTCCACAAGTTTAAATTCCACAACTTAAGACTCCACAACTAGAAACTCCACAACTGGAAACTCCACAACCAGAAACTCCGCAACTAGAAACTCCTCAACAGGAGACTCTACAACTAGAAACTCCACAACTAGAAACTCCAAAACTAGAAACTCCACAACTAGAAACTCCGCAACTAGAAACTCCACCACTAGAGACTCCACCACTAGAAACTCCATAACTAGAAACTCCACAACCAGAAACTCCACAACTAGAAACTCCACAACTAGAAACTCCGCAACTAGAGACTCACCAACTAGAAACTCCACAACTAGAAACTCCACAACTACAAACTCCACAAATACAGACTCGGCAACTAGAAATTCCATATCTAGAAACTCCACAACTAAAAACTGCAAAACTAGAGACTTATAATTTAGAAACTCAACAACTAGAAACTCCACAACTAAAAACTCCACAACTGAAAACTCCACAACTTGAGACTCCGCAACTTGAAACTTCACAACTAGAAACTCTGCTATTAAAAAATCCGCAACTAGAAACTCCGCAACTAGAAACTCCACAACTTAAAACTCCACAACTAGATACTCCACAACTGTAAACTCCACAACTTGAGACTCCACAACTAGAAACTCCACAACTAGAAACTCCACAACTAGAAACTCCACAACTACAAACTCCACAAATAGAGACTCGGCTACAAGAAATTTCATGTCTAGAAAGTCCACAACTAAAAACTTCACAACTGGAAACTCCAAAACTAGAAACTGCACAACTAGAGACTCCGCAACTAGACTCCACAACTTGAAGCTCCACAACTAGAGACTCCGCAAGTAGAAACTCCACAACTAGAAACTCCACAACTGGAAACTCCACAACTAGATACTCTGCAACTAGAAACTCCACAACTCGAATCTCCACAACTAGAAACTCCAGTACTAGAAACTCCACAACCAGATTCTCCACAACTAGAAACTCCACAACTAAAAACTCCACAACTGGAAACTCGACAATTAGAAACTCCACAACCAGAAACTCCACAACTAGAAACTCCACAACTAAAAACTCCCCAACTGGAAACTCCACAACTAGAAACTCCACAACTAGAAACTCCACAACTAGAGACTCCGCAACTAGAAACTCCACAACCAGAGACTCTGCAACTAGAAACTCCGCAACTAGAAACTCGGCAGCAAGAAACTACACAACTAGAGACTCCACAACTAGAAACTCCACAACTACAAACTCCAAAACTAGAAACTTCACAACTAAAAACTCCAGAACTGGAAACTCCACAACTAGACACTCCGCAACTAGAAACTCCGCAACTTCAGACGCCACAACTACAAACTCAACAAATACAGACTCGGCAACTAGAAATTCCATATCTAGATTCTCCAACACTAAAAACTGCAAAACTAGAGACTTCTCAACTAGAAACTCAACAACTAGAAACTCCACAACTAAAAACTCCACAACTGAAAACTCCACAACTTGAGACTCCGCAACTTGAAACTTCACAACTAGAAACTCTGCTATTAAAAAATCCGCAACTAGAAACTCCGCAACTAGAAACTCCACAACTTAAAACTCCACAACTAGATACTCCACAACTGGAAACTTTACAATTAGATACTTCACAACTAGAAACTCCACAACTAGATACTTCACAACTGGAAACTCCACAACTAGAAACTCCACAACTAGAGACTCCACAGCTCGAATCTCAACAACTAGAAACTCCAGTACTAGAAACTCCACAACCACAGACGCCCCAACTCCACAACATTAAACTCCAACAAGATAGTCCACAACTAGAAACTCCACAACTGGAGACTCCACAAGTGGAAACTCCACAACTAGAGAATCCACAACTAGAACCTCCACAACTAGAGATTCCGCAACTAGAGACTCCACCACTAGAAACTCCACAACTACAAATTCCACAACCAGAAACTCCACAACTAGAAACTCCGCAACTAGAAACTCCGCAACTAGAGACTCACCAACTAGAAACTCCACAACTAGAAACTCCACAACTACAAACTCCACAAATACAGACTCGGCAACTAGAAATTCCATATCTAGAAACTCCACAACTACAAACTCCACAAATACAGACTCGGCAACTAGAAATTCCATATCTAGAAACTCCACAACTAAAAACTGCAAAACTAGAGACTTATCATTTAGAAACTCAACAACTAGAAACTCCACAACTAAAAACTCCACAACTGAAAACTCCACAACTTGAGACTCCACAACTTGAAACTTCACAACTAGAAACTCTGCTATTAAAAACTCCGCAACTAGAAACTCCGCAACTAGAAACTCCACAACTAGATACTCCACAACTGGAAACTTTACAACTAGATACTTCACAACTGGAAACTCCACAACTAGATACTCCACAACTGGAAACTCCACAACTAGAAACTCCACAACTAGAGACTCCACAACTCAAATCTCCACAACTAGAAACTCCAGTACTAGAAACTCCACAACTAGAAACTCGGCAGCTAGAAACTACACAACTAGAGACTCCACAACTAGAAACTCCACAACTAGAAACTCCAAAACTAGAAACTCCACAACTGAAAACTCCACAACTAGAAACTCCACAACTGAAAACTCCACAACTGGAAACTCCACAACTAGAGACTCCGCAACTAGAAACTCCACAACCAGAAACTCCACAACTAGAGACTCCGTAACTAGAAACTCCACAACTAAAAACTCCAGAACTGGAAACTCCACAACTAGACACTCCGCAACTAGAAACTCCGCAACTTGAGACGCCACAACTACAAACTCAACAAATACAGACTCGGCAACTAGAAATTCCATATCTAGAAACTCCACAACTAAAAACTGCAAAACTAGAGACTTCTCAACTAGAAACTCAACAACTAGAAACTCCACAACTAAAAACTCCACAACTGAAAACTCCACAACTTGAGACTCCGCAACTTGAAACTTCACAACTATAAACTCTGCTATTAAAAAATCCGCAACTAGAAACTCCGCAACTAGAAACTCCACAACTTAAAATTCCACAACTAGATACTCCACAACTGGAAACTTTACAATTAGATACTTCACAACTAGAAACTCCACAACTAGATACTTCACAACTGGAAACTCCACAACTAGAAACTCCACAACTAGAGACTCCACAACTCGAATCTCAAAAACTAGAAACTCCAGTACTAGAAACTCCACAACCACAGACGCCCCAACTCCACAACTAGAAACTCCACAACATTAAACTCCAACAAGATAGTCCACAACTAGAAACTCCACAACTGGAGACTCCACAAGTGGAAACTCCACAACTAGAGACTCCACAACTAGAACCTCCACAACTAGAGATTCCGCAACTAGAGACTCCACCACTAGAAACTCCACAACTACAAATTCAACAACCAGAAACTCCACAACTAGAAACTCCGCAACTAGAAACTCCGCAACTAGAGACTCACCAACTAGAAACTCCACAACTAGAAACTCCACAACTACAAACTCCACAAATACAGACTCGGCAACTAGAAATTCCATATCTAGAAACTCCACAACTAAAAACTGCAAAACTAGAGACTTATCATTTAGAAACTCAACAACTAGAAACTCCGCAACTAAAAACTCCACAACTGAAAACTCCACAACTTGAGACTCCGCAACTTGAAACTTCACAACTAGAAACTCTGCTATTAAAAACTCCGCAACTAGAAACTCCGCAACTAGAAACTCCACAACTAGATACTCCACAACTGGAAACTTTACAACTAGATACTTCACAACTGGAAACTCCACAACTAGATACTCCACAACTGGAAACTCCACAACTAGAAACTCCACAACTAGAGACTCCACAACTCAAATCTCCACAACTAGAAACTCCAGTACTAGAAACTCCACAACTAGAAACTCGGCAGCTAGAAACTACACAACTAGAGACTCCACAACTAGAAACTCCACAACTAGAAACTCCAAAACTAGAAACTCCACAACTAAAAACTCCACCACTGGAAACTCCACAACTAGACACTCCGCAACTAGAAACTCCGCAACTTGAGACGCCACAACTACAAACTCAACAAATACAGACTCGGCAACTAGAAATTCCATATCTAGAAACTCCACAACTAAAAACTGCAAAACTAGAGACTTCTCAACTAGAAACTCAACAACTAGAAACTCCACAACTAAAAACTCCACAACTGAAAACTCCACAACTTGAGACTCCGCAACTTGAAACTTCATAACTAGAAACTCTGCTATTAAAAAATCCGCAACTAGAAACTCCGCAACTAGAAACTCCACAACTTAAAACTCCACAACTATATACTCCACAACTGGAAACTTTACAATTAGATACTTCACAACTAGAAACTCCACAACTAGATACTTCACAACTGGAAACTCCACAACTAGAAACTCCACAACTAGAGACTCCACAACTCGAATCTCAACAACTAGAAACTCCAGTACTAGAAACTCCACAACCACAGACGCCCCAACTCCACAACTAGAAACTCCACAACATTAAACTCCAACAAGATAGTCCACAACTAGAAACTCCACAACTGGAGACTCCACAAGTGGAAACTCCACAACTAGAGACTCCACAACTAGAACCTCCACAACTAGAGATTCCGCAACTAGAGACTCCACCACTAGAAACTCCACAACTACAAATTCCACAACCAGAAACTCCACAACTAGAAACTCCGCAACTAGAAACTCCGCAACTAGAGACTCACCAACTAGAAACTCCACAACTAGAAACTCCACAACTACAAACTCCACAAATACAGACTCGGCAACTAGAAATTCCATATCTAGAAACTCCACAACTAAAAACTGCAAAACTAGAGACTTATCATTTAGAAACTCAACAACTAGAAACTCCGCAACTAAAAACTCCACAACTGAAAACTCCACAACTTGAGACTCCGCAACTTGAAACTTCACAACTAGAAACTCTGCTATTAAAAACTCCGCAACTAGAAACTCCGCAACTAGAAACTCCACAACTAGATACTCCACAACTGGAAACTTTACAACTAGATACTTCACAACTGGAAACTCCACAACTAGATACTCCACAACTGGAAACTCCACAACTAGAAACTCCACAACTAGAGACTCCACAACTCAAATCTCCACAACTAGAAACTCCAGTACTAGAAACTCCACAACTAGAAACTCGGCAGCTAGAAACTACACAACTAGAGACTCCACAACTAGAAACTCCACAACTAAAAACTCCAAAACTAGAAACTCCACAACTGAAAACTCCACAACTAGAAACTCCACAACTGAAAACTCCACAACTGGAAACTCCACAACTAGAGACTCCGCAACTAGAAACTCCACAACCAGAAACTCCACAATTAGAGACTCCGTAACTAGAAAGTCCACAACTAGAAATTCCACAACTAGAAACTCCACAACTAGAAACTCTGCAACTAGAGACTCCACAACTAGAAACTCCACAACTACAAACTCCACAAATAGAGACTCGGCTACAAGACATTTCATGTCTAGAAAGTCCACAACTAAAAACTTCACAACTGGAAACTCCAAAACTAGAAACTCCACAACTAGAGTCTCCGCAACTAGACTCCACAACTTGAAGCTCCACAACTAGAGACTCCGCAAGTAGAAACTCCACAACTAGAAACTCCACAACTGGAAACTCCACAACTAGATACTCCGCAACTAGAAACTCCACAACTAGAGACTCCACAACTTGAAACTCCACAACTTTAAACTCCACAACTCAAAACTCCACAACTGGAAACTCCACAACTGGAAACTCCACAACTAGAAACTCCGCAACTAGAAACTCCGCAACAGGAGACTCTACAACTAGAAACTCCACAACTAGAAACTCCAAAACTAGAAACTCCACAACTAGAAACTTCACAACTAGAAACTCCGCCACTAGAGACTCCACCACTAGAAACTCCACAACTAGAAACTCCACAACCAGAAACTCCACAACAAGAAACTCCACAACTAGAAACTCCGCAACTAGAGACTCACCAACTAGAAACTCCACAACTAGAAACTCCACAACTACAAACTCCACAAATACAGACTCGGCAACTAGAAATTCCATATCTAGAAACTCCACAACTAAAAACTGCAAAACTAGAGACTTATAATTTAGAAACTCAACAACTAGAAACTCCACAACTAAAAACTCCACAACTGAAAACTCCACAACTTGAGACTCCGCAACTTGAAACTTCACAACTAGAAACTCTGCTATTAAAAAATCCGCAACTAGAAACTCCGCAACTAGAAACTCCACAACTTAAAACTCCACAACTAGATACTCCACAACTGTAAACTCCACAACTTGAGACTCCACAACTAGAAACTCCACAACTAGAAACTCCACAACTAGAAACTCCACAACTACAAACTCCACAAATAGAGACTCGGCTACAAGAAATTTCATGTCTAGAAAGTCCACAACTAAAAACTTCACAACTGGAAACTCCAAAACTAGAAACTGCACAACTAGAGACTCTGCAACTAGACTCCACAACTTGAAGCTCCACAACTAGAGACTCCGCAAGTAGAAACTCCACAACTAGAAACTCCACAACTGGAAACTCCACAACTAGATACTCTGCAACTAGAAACTCCACAACTCGAATCTCCACAACTAGAAACTCCAGTACTAGAAACTCCACAACCAGATTCTCCACAACTAGAAACTCCACAACTAAAAACTCCACAACTGGAAACTCGACAATTAGAAACTCCACAACCAGAAACTCCACAACTAGAAACTCCACAACTAAAAACTCCCCAACTGGAAACTCCACAACTAGAAACTCCACAACTAGAAACTCCACAACTAGAGACTCCGCAACTAGAAACTCCACAACCAGAGACTCTGCAACTAGAAACTCCGCAACTAGAAACTCGGCAGCAAGAAACTACACAACTAGAGACTCCACAACTAGAAACTCCACAACTACAAACTCCAAAACTAGAAACTTCACAACTAAAAACTCCAGAACTGGAAACTCCACAACTAGACACTCCGCAACTAGAAACTCCGCAACTTCAGACGCCACAACTACAAACTCAACAAATACAGACTCGGCAACTAGAAATTCCATATCTAGATTCTCCAACACTAAAAACTGCAAAACTAGAGACTTCTCAACTAGAAACTCAACAACTAGAAACTCCACAACTAAAAACTCCACAACTGAAAACTCCACAACTTGAGACTCCGCAACTTGAAACTTCACAACTAGAAACTCTGCTATTAAAAAATCCGCAACTAGAAACTCCGCAACTAGAAACTCCACAACTTAAAACTCCACAACTAGATACTCCACAACTGGAAACTTTACAATTAGATACTTCACAACTAGAAACTCCACAACTAGATACTTCACAACTGGAAACTCCACAACTAGAAACTCCACAACTAGAGACTCCACAGCTCGAATCTCAACAACTAGAAACTCCAGTACTAGAAACTCCACAACCACAGACGCCCCAACTCCACAACATTAAACTCCAACAAGATAGTCCACAACTAGAAACTCCACAACTGGAGACTCCACAAGTGGAAACTCCACAACTAGAGAATCCACAACTAGAACCTCCACAACTAGAGATTCCGCAACTAGAGACTCCACCACTAGAAACTCCACAACTACAAATTCCACAACCAGAAACTCCACAACTAGAAACTCCGCAACTAGAAACTCCGCAACTAGAGACTCACCAACTAGAAACTCCACAACTAGAAACTCCACAACTACAAACTCCACAAATACAGACTCGGCAACTAGAAATTCCATATCTAGAAACTCCACAACTACAAACTCCACAAATACAGACTCGGCAACTAGAAATTCCATATCTAGAAACTCCACAACTAAAAACTGCAAAACTAGAGACTTATCATTTAGAAACTCAACAACTAGAAACTCCACAACTAAAAACTCCACAACTGAAAACTCCACAACTTGAGACTCCACAACTTGAAACTTCACAACTAGAAACTCTGCTATTAAAAACTCCGCAACTAGAAACTCCGCAACTAGAAACTCCACAACTAGATACTCCACAACTGGAAACTTTACAACTAGATACTTCACAACTGGAAACTCCACAACTAGATACTCCACAACTGGAAACTCCACAACTAGAAACTCCACAACTAGAGACTCCACAACTCAAATCTCCACAACTAGAAACTCCAGTACTAGAAACTCCACAACTAGAAACTCGGCAGCTAGAAACTACACAACTAGAGACTCCACAACTAGAAACTCCACAACTAGAAACTCCAAAACTAGAAACTCCACAACTGAAAACTCCACAACTAGAAACTCCACAACTGAAAACTCCACAACTGGAAACTCCACAACTAGAGACTCCGCAACTAGAAACTCCACAACCAGAAACTCCACAACTAGAGACTCCGTAACTAGAAACTCCACAACTAAAAACTCCAGAACTGGAAACTCCACAACTAGACACTCCGCAACTAGAAACTCCGCAACTTGAGACGCCACAACTACAAACTCAACAAATACAGACTCGGCAACTAGAAATTCCATATCTAGAAACTCCACAACTAAAAACTGCAAAACTAGAGACTTCTCAACTAGAAACTCAACAACTAGAAACTCCACAACTAAAAACTCCACAACTGAAAACTCCACAACTTGAGACTCCGCAACTTGAAACTTCACAACTATAAACTCTGCTATTAAAAAATCCGCAACTAGAAACTCCGCAACTAGAAACTCCACAACTTAAAACTCCACAACTAGATACTCCACAACTGGAAACTTTACAATTAGATACTTCACAACTAGAAACTCCACAACTAGATACTTCAAAACTGGAAACTCCACAACTAGAAACTCCACAACTAGAGACTCCACAACTCGAATCTCAACAACTAGAAACTCCAGTACTAGAAACTCCACAACCACAGACGCCCCAACTCCACAACTAGAAACTCCACAACATTAAACTCCAACAAGATAGTCCACAACTAGAAACTCCACAACTGGAGACTCCACAAGTGGAAACTCCACAACTAGAGACTCCACAACTAGAACCTCCACAACTAGAGATTCCGCAACTAGAGACTCCACCACTAGAAACTCCACAACTACAAATTCAACAACCAGAAACTCCACAACTAGAAACTCCGCAACTAGAAACTCCGCAACTAGAGACTCACCAACTAGAAACTCCACAACTAGAAACTCCACAACTACAAACTCTACAAATACAGACTCGGCAACTAGAAATTCCATATCCAGAAACTCCACAACTAAAAACTGCAAAACTAGACACTTATCATTTAGAAACTCAACAACTAGAAACTCCGCAACTAAAAACTCCACAACTGAAAACTCCACAACTTGAGACTCCGCAACTTGAAACTTCACAACTAGAAACTCTGCTATTAAAAACTCCGCAACTAGAAACTCCGCAACTAGAAACTCCACAACTAGATACTCCACAACTGGAAACTTTACAACTAGATACTTCACAACTGGAAACTCCACAACTAGATACTCCACAACTGGAAACTCCACAACTAGAAACTCCACAACTAGAGACTCCACAACTCAAATCTCCACAACTAGAAACTCCAGTACTAGAAACTCCACAACTAGAAACTCGGCAGCTAGAAACTACACAACTAGAGACTCCACAACTAGAAACTCCACAACTAGAAACTCCAAAACTAGAAACTCCACAACTGAAAACTCCACAACTAGAAACTCCACAACTGAAAACTCCACAACTGGAAACTCCACAACTAGAGACTCCGATACTAGAAACTCCACAACCAGAAACTCCACAACTAGAGACTCCGTAACTAGAAACTCCACAACTAGAAATTCCACAACTAGAAACTCCACAACTAGAAACTCTGCAACTAGAGACTCCACAACTAGAAACTCCACAACTACAAACTCCACAAATAGAGACTCGGCTACAAGACATTTCATGTCTAGAAAGTCCACAACTAAAAACTTCACAACTGGAAACTCCAAAACTAGAAACTCCACAACTAGAGTCTCCGCAACTAGACTCCACAACTTGAAGCTCCACAACTAGAGACTCCGCAAGTAGAAACTCCACAACTAGAAACTCCACAACTGGAAACTCCACAACTAGATACTCCGCAACTAGAAACTCCACAACTAGAGACTCCACAACTTGAAACTCCACAACTTTAAACTCCACAACTCAAAACTCCACAACTAGAAACTCCACAACTGGAAACTCCACAACCAGAAACTCCGCAACTAGAAACTCCTCAACAGGAGACTCTACAACTAGAAACTCCACAACTAGAAACTCCAAAACTAGAAACTCCACAACTAGAAACTCCGCAACTAGAAACTCCACCACTAGAGACTCCACCACTAGAAACTCCATAACTAGAAACTCCACAACCAGAAACTCCACAACTAGAAACTCCACAACTAGAAACTCCGCAACTAGAGACTCACCAACTAGAAACTCCACAACTAGAAACTCCACAACTACAAACTCCACAAATACAGACTCGGCAACTAGAAATTCCATATCTAGAAACTCCACAACTAAAACTGCAAAACTAGAGACTTCTCAACTAGAAACTCAACAACTAGAAACTCCACAACTAAAAACTCTACAACTGAAAACTCCACAACTTGAGACTCCGCAACTTGAAACTTCACAACTAGAAACTCCGCTATTAAAAACTCCGCAACTAGAAACTCCACAACTAGAAACTCCACAACTTAAAACTCCACAACTAGATACTCCACAACTGTAAACTCCACAACTTGAGACTCCACAACTATAAACTCCACAACTAGAAACTCTGCAACTAGAGACTCCACAACTAGAAACTCCACAACTACAAACTCCACAAATAGAGACTCGGCTACAAGACATTTCATGTCTAGAAAGTCCACAACTAAAAACTTCACAACTGGAAACTCCACAACTAGAAACTCCACAACTAGAAACTCTGCAACTAGAGACTCCACAACTATAAACTCCACAACTAGAAACTCCACAACTACAAACTCCACAAATAGAGACTCGGCTACAAGAAATTTCATGTCTAGAAAGTCCACAACTAAAAACTTCACAACTGGAAACTCCAAAACTAGAAACTCCACAACTAGAGACTCCGCAACTAGACTCCACAACTTGAAGCTCCACAACTAGAGACTCCGCAAGTAGAAACTCCACAACTAGAAACTCCACAACTGGAAACTGCACAACTAGATACTCTGCAACTAGAAACTCCACAACTCGAATCTCCACAACTAGAAACTCCAGTACTAGAAACTCCACAACCAGAGACTCCACAACTAGAAACTCCACAACTAAAAACTCCACAACTGGAAACTCGACAATTAGAAACTCCACAACCAGAAACTCCACAACTAGAAACTCCACAACTAAAAACTCCCCAACTGGAAACTCCACAACTAGAAACTCCACAACTAGAAACTCCACAACTAGAGACTCCGCAACTAGAAACTCCACAACCAGAGACTCTGCAACTAGAAACTCCGCAACTAGAAACTCGGCAGCAAGAAACTACACAACTAGAGACTCCACAACTAGAAACTCCACAACTAGAAACTCCAAAACTAGAAACTCCACAACTAAAAACTCCACCACTGGAAACTCCACAACTAGACACTCCGCAACTAGAAACTCCGCAACTTGAGACGCCACAACTACAAACTCAACAAATACAGACTCGGCAACTAGAAATTCCATATCTAGAAACTCCACAACTAAAAACTGCAAAACTAGAGACTTCTCAACTAGAAACTCAACAACTAGAAACTCCACAACTAAAAACTCCACAACTGAAAACTCCACAACTTGAGACTCCGCAACTTGAAACTTCATAACTAGAAACTCTGCTATTAAAAAATCCGCAACTAGAAACTCCGCAACTAGAAACTCCACAACTTAAAACTCCACAACTATATACTCCACAACTGGAAACTTTACAATTAGATACTTCACAACTAGAAACTCCACAACTAGATACTTCACAACTGGAAACTCCACAACTAGAAACTCCACAACTAGAGACTCCACAACTCGAATCTCAACAACTAGAAACTCCAGTACTAGAAACTCCACAACCACAGACGCCCCAACTCCACAACTAGAAACTCCACAACATTAAACTCCAACAAGATAGTCCACAACTAGAAACTCCACAACTGGAGACTCCACAAGTGGAAACTCCACAACTAGAGACTCCACAACTAGAACCTCCACAACTAGAGATTCCGCAACTAGAGACTCCACCACTAGAAACTCCACAACTACAAATTCCACAACCAGAAACTCCACAACTAGAAACTCCGCAACTAGAAACTCCGCAACTAGAGACTCACCAACTAGAAACTCCACAACTAGAAACTCCACAACTACAAACTCCACAAATACAGACTCGGCAACTAGAAATTCCATATCTAGAAACTCCACAACTAAAAACTGCAAAACTAGAGACTTATCATTTAGAAACTCAACAACTAGAAACTCCGCAACTAAAAACTCCACAACTGAAAACTCCACAACTTGAGACTCCGCAACTTGAAACTTCACAACTAGAAACTCTGCTATTAAAAACTCCGCAACTAGAAACTCCGCAACTAGAAACTCCACAACTAGATACTCCACAACTGGAAACTTTACAACTAGATACTTCACAACTGGAAACTCCACAACTAGATACTCCACAACTGGAAACTCCACAACTAGAAACTCCACAACTAGAGACTCCACAACTCAAATCTCCACAACTAGAAACTCCAGTACTAGAAACTCCACAACTAGAAACTCGGCAGCTAGAAACTACACAACTAGAGACTCCACAACTAGAAACTCCACAACTAAAAACTCCAAAACTAGAAACTCCACAACTGAAAACTCCACAACTAGAAACTCCACAACTGAAAACTCCACAACTGGAAACTCCACAACTAGAGACTCCGCAACTAGAAACTCCACAACCAGAAACTCCACAATTAGAGACTCCGTAACTAGAAAGTCCACAACTAGAAATTCCACAACTAGAAACTCCACAACTAGAAACTCTGCAACTAGAGACTCCACAACTAGAAACTCCACAACTACAAACTCCACAAATAGAGACTCGGCTACAAGACATTTCATGTCTAGAAAGTCCACAACTAAAAACTTCACAACTGGAAACTCCAAAACTAGAAACTCCACAACTAGAGTCTCCGCAACTAGACTCCACAACTTGAAGCTCCACAACTAGAGACTCCGCAAGTAGAAACTCCACAACTAGAAACTCCACAACTGGAAACTCCACAACTAGATACTCCGCAACTAGAAACTCCACAACTAGAGACTCCACAACTTGAAACTCCACAACTTTAAACTCCACAACTCAAAACTCCACAACTGGAAACTCCACAACTGGAAACTCCACAACTAGAAACTCCGCAACTAGAAACTCCGCAACAGGAGACTCTACAACTAGAAACTCCACAACTAGAAACTCCAAAACTAGAAACTCCACAACTAGAAACTTCACAACTAGAAACTCCGCCACTAGAGACTCCACCACTAGAAACTCCACAACTAGAAACTCCACAACCAGAAACTCCACAACTAGAAACTCCACAACTAGAAACTCCACAACTAGAGACTCACCAACTAGAAACTCCACAACTAGAAACTCCACAACTACAAGCTCCACAAATGCAGACTCGGCAACCAGAAATTTCATATCTAGAAACTCCACAACTAAAACTGCAAAACTAGAGACTTCTCAACTAGAAACTCAACAACTAGAATCTCCACAGCTAAAAACTCGACAACTGAAAACTCCACAACTTGAGACTCCGCAACTTGAAACTTCACAACTAGAAACTCCGCTATTAAAAACTCCGCAACTAGAAACTCCATAACTAGAAACTCCACAACTTAAAACTCCACAACTAGATACTCCACAACTGTAAACTCCACAATTTGAGACTCCACAACTATAAACTCCACAACTAGAAACTCTGCAACTAGAGACTCCACAACTAGAAACTGCACAACTACAAACTCCACAAATAGAGACTCGGCTACAAGACATTTCATGTCTAGAAAGTCCACAACTAAAAACTTCACAACTGGAAACTCCACAACTAGAAACTCCACAACTAGAAACTCTGCAACTAGAGACTCCACAACTATAAACTCCACAACTAGAAACTCCACAACTACAAACTCCACAAATAGAGACTCGGCTACAAGAAATTTCATGTCTAGAAAGTCCACAACTAAAAACTTCACAACTGGAAACTCCAAAACTAGAAACTCCACAACTAGAGACTCCGCAACTAGACTCCACAACTTGAAGCTCCACAACTAGAGACTCCGCAAGTAGAAACTCCACAACTAGAAACTCCACAACTGGAAACTGCACAACTAGATACTCTGCAACTAGAAACTCCACAACTCGAATCTCCACAACTAGAAACTCCAGTACTAGAAACTCCACAACCAGAGACTCCACAACTAGAAACTCCACAACTAAAAACTCCACAACTGGAAACTCGACAATTAGAAACTCCACAACCAGAAACTCCACAACTAGAAACTCCACAACTAAAAACTCCCCAACTGGAAACTCCACAACTAGAAACTCCACAACTAGAAACTCCACAACTAGAGACTCCACAACTAGAAACTCCACAACCAGAGACTCTGCAACTAGAAACTCCGCAACTAGAAACTCGGCAGCAAGAAACTACACAACTAGAGACTCCACAACTAGAAACTCCACAACTAGAAACTCCAAAACTAGAAACTCCACAACTAAAAACTCCACCACTGGAAACTCCACAACTAGACACTCCGCAACTAGAAACTCCGCAACTTGAGACGCCACAACTACAAACTCAACAAATACAGACTCGGCAACTAGAAATTCCATATCTAGAAACTCCACAACTAAAAACTGCAAAACTAGAGACTTCTCAACTAGAAACTCAACAACTAGAAACTCCACAACTAAAAACTCCACAACTGAAAACTCCACAACTTGAGACTCCGCAACTTGAAACTTCATAACTAGAAACTCTGCTATTAAAAAATCCGCAACTAGAAACTCCGCAACTAGAAACTCCACAACTTAAAACTCCACAACTATATACTCCACAACTGGAAACTTTACAATTAGATACTTCACAACTAGAAACTCCACAACTAGATACTTCACAACTGGAAACTCCACAACTAGAAACTCCACAACTAGAGACTCCACAACTCGAATCTCAACAACTAGAAACTCCAGTACTAGAAACTCCACAACCACAGACGCCCCAACTCCACAACTAGAAACTCCACAACATTAAACTCCAACAAGATAGTCCACAACTAGAAACTCCACAACTGGAGACTCCACAAGTGGAAACTCCACAACTAGAGACTCCACAACTAGAACCTCCACAACTAGAGATTCCGCAACTAGAGACTCCACCACTAGAAACTCCACAACTACAAATTCCACAACCAGAAACTCCACAACTAGAAACTCCGCAACTAGAAACTCCGCAACTAGAGACTCACCAACTAGAAACTCCACAACTAGAAACTCCACAACTACAAACTCCACAAATACAGACTCGGCAACTAGAAATTCCATATCTAGAAACTCCACAACTAAAAACTGCAAAACTAGAGACTTATCATTTAGAAACTCAACAACTAGAAACTCCGCAACTAAAAACTCCACAACTGAAAACTCCACAACTTGAGACTCCGCAACTTGAAACTTCACAACTAGAAACTCTGCTATTAAAAACTCCGCAACTAGAAACTCCGCAACTAGAAACTCCACAACTAGATACTCCACAACTGGAAACTTTACAACTAGATACTTCACAACTGGAAACTCCACAACTAGATACTCCACAACTGGAAACTCCACAACTAGAAACTCCACAACTAGAGACTCCACAACTCAAATCTCCACAACTAGAAACTCCAGTACTAGAAACTCCACAACTAGAAACTCGGCAGCTAGAAACTACACAACTAGAGACTCCACAACTAGAAACTCCACAACTAAAAACTCCAAAACTAGAAACTCCACAACTGAAAACTCCACAACTAGAAACTCCACAACTGAAAACTCCACAACTGGAAACTCCACAACTAGAGACTCCGCAACTAGAAACTCCACAACCAGAAACTCCACAATTAGAGACTCCGTAACTAGAAAGTCCACAACTAGAAATTCCACAACTAGAAACTCCACAACTAGAAACTCTGCAACTAGAGACTCCACAACTAGAAACTCCACAACTACAAACTCCACAAATAGAGACTCGGCTACAAGACATTTCATGTCTAGAAAGTCCACAACTAAAAACTTCACAACTGGAAACTCCAAAACTAGAAACTCCACAACTAGAGTCTCCGCAACTAGACTCCACAACTTGAAGCTCCACAACTAGAGACTCCGCAAGTAGAAACTCCACAACTAGAAACTCCACAACTGGAAACTCCACAACTAGATACTCCGCAACTAGAAACTCCACAACTAGAGACTCCACAACTTGAAACTCCACAACTTTAAACTCCACAACTCAAAACTCCACAACTGGAAACTCCACAACTGGAAACTCCACAACTAGAAACTCCGCAACTAGAAACTCCGCAACAGGAGACTCTACAACTAGAAACTCCACAACTAGAAACTCCAAAACTAGAAACTCCACAACTAGAAACTTCACAACTAGAAACTCCGCCACTAGAGACTCCACCACTAGAAACTCCACAACTAGAAACTCCACAACCAGAAACTCCACAACTAGAAACTCCACAACTAGAAACTCCACAACTAGAGACTCACCAACTAGAAACTCCACAACTAGAAACTCCACAACTACAAGCTCCACAAATGCAGACTCGGCAACCAGAAATTTCATATCTAGAAACTCCACAACTAAAACTGCAAAACTAGAGACTTCTCAACTAGAAACTCAACAACTAGAATCTCCACAGCTAAAAACTCGACAACTGAAAACTCCACAACTTGAGACTCCGCAACTTGAAACTTCACAACTAGAAACTCCGCTATTAAAAACTCCGCAACTAGAAACTCCACAACTAGAAACTCTGCAACTAGAGACTCCACAACTAGAAACTCCACAACTACAAACTCCACAAATAGAGACTCGGCTACAAGACATTTCATGTCTAGAAAGTCCACAACTAAAAACTTCACAACTGGAAACTCCAAAACTAGAAACTCCACAACTAGAGTCTCCGCAACTAGACTCCACAACTTGAAGCTCCACAACTAGAGACTCCGCAAGTAGAAACTCCACAACTAGAAACTCCACAACTGGAAACTCCACAACTAGATACTCCGCAACTAGAAACTCCACAACTAGAGACTCCACAACTTGAAACTCCACAACTTTAAACTCCACAACTCAAAACTCCACAACTGGAAACTCCACAACTAGAAACTCCACAACTAGAGACTCTGCAACTAGAAACTCCGCAACTAGAAACTCCGCAGCTAGAAACTACACAACTAGAGACTCCACAACTAGAAACTCCGCAACTAGAAACTCCACAACAAGAAACTCAACAACTCAAAACTCCACAACTAGAAACTCCAAAACTCAAAACTCCACAACTGGAAACTCCATAACTAGACACTCCACAACTAGAGAATCTACAACTACAGACTTCAAACTAAAACCTCAACAACTAGAAACTTCAAAATTCGAAACTCTACTAGAAACTACACAACTGGAAACTCCACAACTAGACACTCCACAACTAGAAACTCCACAACTAGAGACTCTGCAACTATGGAACTCCGCAACTAGAAGCTCCGCAACAAGAAATTCCAGAGCTAGAAACATCACAACTAGACACTCCGCTACTAGAAACTCCACAACTTGAGACGCCGCAACTAGAAACTCCACAACTTGAAACTTCACAACGAGAAACTCCACAACTAGAAACTCTACAACTAGAGACTCCTCAACTAGAGAATTCGCAACTAGAAACTCCAAAACTCAAGACTCTGCAACTAGAAACTCCGCAGCTAGAAACTCCACAACTAGAAACTCCACAACTAGAAACTCCACAACTAGAACCTCCACAACTAGAGATTCCGCAACTAGAGACTCCACCACTAGAAACTCCACAACTAGAAATTCCACAACCAGAAACTCCACAACTAGAAACTCCGCAACTAGAAACTCCGCAACTAGAGACTCACCAACTCGAAACTCCACAACTAGAAACTCCACAAATACAGACTCCACAAATACAGACTCGGCAACTAGAAATTTCATATCTAGAAACTCCACAACTAAAACTGCAAAACTAGAGACTTCTCAACTAGAAACTCAACAACTAGAAACTCCACAACTAGAAACTCCACAACTGAAAACTCCACAACTTGAGACTCCGCAACTTGAAACTTCACAACTAGAAACTCCGCCATTACAAACTCCGCAACTAGAAACTCCGCAACTAGAAACTCCACAACTTAAAACTCCTCAACTAGATACTCCACAACTGGAAACTTTACAACTAGATACTTCACAACTGGAAACTCCACAACTAGATACTCCACAACTGGAAACTCCACAACTAGAAACTCCACAACTAGAGACTCCACAGCTCGAATCTCCACAACTAGAAACTCCAGTGCTAGAACTCCACAACCAGAGACTCCCCAACTCCACAACTAGAAACTTCAAAACATGAAACTCCAACTAGATACTCCACAACTAGAAACTCCACAAATAGAGACTCCACAACTGGAAACTCCACAACTAGAGACTCTGCAACTAGAAACTTCACAACTAGAGACTCCGCAACTCCACAACTAGAAACTCCACAACTGAAAAATCCACAACTAGATACTCCACAACTAGAAACTCCACAACTATAGACTCAACAACTATAGACTCAACAACTTGAAACTCCACAAGTTTAAACTCCACAACTTAAGACTCCACAACTAGAAACTCCACAACTGGAAACTCCACAACTAGAAACTCCGCAACTAGAAACTCCGCAACAGGAGACTCTACAACTAGAAACTCCACAACTAGAAACTCCAAAACTAGAAACTCCACAACTAGAAACTTCACAACTAGAAACTCCGCCACTAGAGACTCCACCACTAGAAACTCCACAACTAGAAACTCCACAACCAGAAACTCCACAACTAGAAACTCCACAACTAGAAACTCCGCAACTAGAGACTCACCAACTAGAAACTCCACAACTAGAAACTCCACAACTACAAACTCCACAAATACAGACTCGGCAACTGGAAATTCCATATCTAGAAACTCCACAACTAAAACTGCAAAACTAGAGACTTCTCAACTAGAAACTCAACAACTAGAAACTCCACAACTAAAAACTCGACAACTGAAAACTCCACAACTTGAGACTCCGCAACTTGAAACTTCACAACTAGAAACTCCGCTATTAAAAACTCCGCAACTAGAAACTCCGCAACTAGAAACTCCACAACTTAAAACTCCACAACTAGATACTCCACAACTGGAAACTTTACAACTAGATACTTCACAACTGGAAACTCCACAACTAGATACTCCACAACTGGAAACTCCACAACTAGAAACTCCACAACTAAAAACTCCACAACTAGAGACTCCACAACTCGAATCTCCACAACTAGAAACTCCAGTACTAGAAACTCCACAACCAGAGACTTCCCAACTCCACAACTAGAAACTTCAAAACATGAAACTCCAACTAGATACTCCACAACTAGAAACTCCACAAATAGAGACTCCACAACTGGAAACTCCACAACTAGAGACTCTGCAACTAGAAACTTCACAACTAGAGACTCCGCAACTCCACAACTAGAAACTCCACAACTGAAAAATCCACAACTAGATACTCCACAACTAGAAACTCCACAACTATAGACTCAACAACTTGAAACTCCACAAGTTTAAATTCCACAACTTAAGACTCCACAACTAGAAACTCCACAACTGGAAACTCCACAACCAGAAACTCCGCAACTAGAAACTCCTCAACAGGAGACTCTACAACTGGAAACTCCACAACTAGAAACTCCAAAACTAGAAACTCCACAACTAGAAACTCCGCAACTAGAAACTCCACCACTAGAGACTCCACCACTAGAAACTCCATAACTAGAAACTCCACAACCAGAAACTCCACAACTAGAAACTCCACAACAAAAACTCCGCAACTAGAGACTCACCAACTAGAAACTCCACAACTACAAACTCCACAACTACAAACTCCACAAATACAGACTCGGCAACTAGAAATTCCATATCTAGAAACTCCACAACTAAAACTGCAAAACTAGAGACTTTTCAACTAGAAACTCAACAACTAGAAACTCCACAACTAAAAACTCTACAACTGAAAACTCCACAACTTGAGACTCTGCAACTTGAAACTTCACAACTAGAAACTCCGCTATTAAAAACTCCGCAACTAGAAACTCCACAACTAGAAACTCCACAACTTAAAACTCCACAATTAGATACTCCACAACTGTAAACTCCACAACTTGAGACTCCACAACTAGAAACTCCACAACTAGAAACTCCACAACTAGAAACTCCACAACTACAAACTCCACAAATAGAGACTCGGCTACAAGAAATTTCATGTCTAGAAAGTCCACAACTAAAAACTTCACAACTGGAAACTCCAAAACTAGAAACTCCACAACTAGAGACTCCGCAACTAGACTCCACAACTTGAAGCTCCACAACTAGAGACTCCGCAAGTAGAAACTCCACAACTAGAAACTCCACAACTGGAAACTCCACAACTAGATACTCTGCAACTAGAAACTCCACAACTCGAATCTCCACAACTAGAATCTCCAGTACTAGAAACTCCACAACCAGAGACTCCACAACTAGAAACTCCACAACTAAAAACTCCACAACTGGAAACTCGACAATTAGAAACTCCACAACCAGAAACTCCACAACTAGAAACTCCACAACTAAAAACTCCCCAACTGGAAACTCCACAACTAGAAACTCCACAACTAGAAACTCCACAACTAGAGACTCCGCAACTAGAAACTCCACAACCAGAGACTCTGCAACTAGAAACTCCGCAACTAGAAACTCGGCAGCAAGAAACTACACAACTAGAGACTCCACAACTAGAAACTCCACAACTACAAACTCCAAAACTAGAAACTCCACAACTAAAAACTCCAGAACTGGAAACTCCACAACTAGACACTCCGCAACTAGAAACTCCGCAACTTGAGATGCCACAACTACAAACTCAACAAATACAGACTCGGCAACTAGAAATTCCATATCTAGAAACTCCACAACTAAAAACTGCAAAACTAGAGACTTCTCAACTAGAAACTCAACAACTAGAAACTCCACAACTAAAAACTCCACAACTGAAAACTCCACAACTTGAGACTCCGCAACTTGAAACTTCACAACTAGAAACTCTGCTATTAAAAATCCGCAACTAGAAACTCCACAACTTAAAACTCCACAACTAGATACTCCACAACTGGAAACTTTACAATTAGATACTTCACAACTAGAAACTCCACAACTAGATACTTCACAACTGGAAACTCCACAACTAGAAACTCCACAACTAGAGACTCCACAACTCGAATCTCAACAACTAGAAACTCCAGTACTAGAAACTCCACAACCACAGACGCCCCAACTCCACAACTAGAAACTCCACAACTGGAGACTCCACAAGTGGAAACTCCACAACTAGAGACTCCACAACTAGAACCTCCACAACTAGAGATTCCGCAACTAGAGACTCCACCACTAGAAACTCCACAACTACGAATTCCACAACCAGAAACTCCACAACTAGAAACTCCGCAACTAGAAACTCCGCAACTAGAGACTCACCAACTAGAAACTCCACAACTAGAATCTCCACAACTACAAACTCCACAAATACAGACTCGGCAACTTGAAATTCCACATCTAGAAACTCCACAACTACAAACTCCACAAATACAGACTCGGCAACTAGAAATTCCATATCTAGAAACTCCACAACTAAAAACTGCAAAACTAGAGCCTTATCATTTAGAAACTCAACAACTAGAAACTCCACAACTAAAAACTCCACAACTGAAAACTCCACAACTTGAGACTCCGCAACTTGAAACTTCACAACTAGAAACTCTGCTATTAAAAACTCCGCAACTAGAAACTCCGCAACTAGAAACTCCACAACTAGATACTCCACAACTGGAAACTTTACAACTAGATACTTCACAACTGGAAACTCCACAACTAGATACTCCACAACTGGAAACTCCACAACTAGAAACTCCACAACTAGAGACTCCACAACTCAAATCTCCACAACTAGAAACTCCAGTACTAGAAACTCCACAACTAGAAACTCGGCAGCTAGAAACTACACAACTAGAGATTCCACAACTAGAAACTCCACAACTAGAAACTCCAAAACTAGAAACTCCACAACTGAAAACTCCACAACTAGAAACTCCACAAATGAAAACTCCACAACTGGAAACTCCACAACTAGAGACTCCGCAACTAGAAACTCCACAACCAGAAACTCCACAACTAGAGACTCCGTAACTAGAAACTCCACAACTAAAAACTCCAGAACTGGAAACTCCACAACTAGACACTCCGCAACTAGAAACTCCGCAACTTGAGACGCCACAACTACAAACTCAACAAATACAGACTCGGCAACTAGAAATTCCATATCTAGAAACTCCACAACTAAAAACTGCAAAACTAGAGACTTCTCAACTAGAAACTCAACAACTAGAAACTCCACAACTAAAAACTCCACAACTGAAAACTCCACAACTTGAGACTCCGCAACTTGAAACTTCACAACTAGAAACTCTGCTATTAAAAAATCCGCAACTAAAAACTCCGCAACTAGAAACTCCACAACTTAAAACTCCACAACTAGATACTCCACAACTGGAAACTTTACAATTAGATACTTCACAACTAGAAACTCCACAACTAGATACTTCACAACTGGAAACTCCACAACTAGAAACTCCACAACTAGAGACTCCACAACTCGAATCTCAACAACTAGAAACTCCAGTACTAGAAACTCCACAACCACAGACGCCCCAACTCCACAACTAGAAACTCCACAACATTAAACTCCAACAAGATAGTCCACAACTAGAAACTCCACAACTGGACCCTCCACAAGTGGAAACTTCACAACTAGAGACTCCACAACTAGAACCTCCACAACTAGAGATTCCGCAACTAGAGACTCCACCACTAGAAACTCCACAACTACAAATTCAACAACCAGAAACTCCACAACTAGAAACTCCGCAACTAGAAACTCCGCAACTAGAGACTCACCAACTAGAAACTCCACAACTAGAAACTCCACAACTACAAACTCCACAAATACAGACTCGGCAACTAGAAATTCCATATCTAGAAACTCCACAACTAAAAACTGCAAAACTAGAGACTTATCATTTAGAAACTCAACAACTAGAAACTCCACAACTAAAAACTCCACAACTGAAAACTCCACAACTTGAGACTCCGCAACTTGAAACTTCACAACTAGAAACTCTGCTATTAAAAACTCCGCAACTAGAAACTCCGCAACTAGAAACTCCACAACTAGATACTCCACAACTGGAAACTTTACAACTAGATACTTCACAACTGGAAACTCCACAACTAGATACTCCACAACTGGAAACTCCACAACTAGAAACTCCACAACTAGAGACTCCACAACTCAAATCTCCACAACTAGAAACTCCAGTACTAGAAACTCCACAACTAGAAACTCGGCAGCTAGAAACTACACAACTAGAGACTCCACAACTAGAAACTCCACAACTAGAAACTCCAAAACTAGAAACTCCACAACTGAAAACTCCACAACTAGAAACTCCACAACTGAAAACTCCACAACTGGAAACTCCACAACTAGAGACTCCGCAACTAGAAACTCCACAACCAGAAACTCCACAACTAGAGACTCCGTAACTAGAAACTCCACAACTAGAAATTCCACAACTAGAAACTCCACAACTAGAAACTCTGCAACTAGAGACTCCACAACTAGAAACTCCACAACTACAAACTCCACAAATAGAGACTCGGCTACAAGAGATTTCATGTCTAGAAAGTCCACAACTAAAAACTTCACAACTGGAAACTCCAAAACTAGAAACTCCACAACTAGAGTCTCCGCAACTAGACTCCACAACTTGAAGCTCCACAACTAGAGACTCCGCAAGTAGAAACTCCACAACTAGAAACTCCACAACTGGAAACTCCACAACTAGATACTCCGCAACTAGAAACTCCACAACTAGAGACTCCACAACTTGAAACTCCACAACTTTAAACTCCACAACTCAAAACTCCACAACTGGAAACTCCAAAACTAGAAACTCCACAACTAGAGTCTCCGCAACTAGGCTCCACAACTTGAAGCTCCACAACTAGAGACTCCGCAAGTAGAAACTCCACAACTAGAAACTCCACAACTGGAAACTCCACAACTAGATACTCCGCAACTAGAAACTCCACAACTAGAGACTCCACAACTTGAAACTCCACAACTTTAAACTCCACAACTCAAAACTCCACAACTGGAAACTCCACAACTGGAAACTCCACAACTAGAAACTCCACAACTAGAAACTCCACAACTAGAGACTCACCAACTAGAAACTCCACAACTAGAAACTCCACAACTACAAGCTCCACAAATACAGACTCGGCAACCAGAAATTTCATATCTAGAAACTCCACAACTAAAACTGCAAAACTAGAGACTTCTCAACTAGAAACTCAACAACTAGAATCTCCACAGCTAAAAACTCGACAACTGAAAACTCCACAACTTGAGACTCCGCAACTTGAAACTTCACAACTAGAAACTCCGCTATTAAAAACTCCGCAACTAGAAACTCCACAACTAGAAACTCCACAAGTTAAAACTCCACAACTAGATACTCCACAACTTTAAACTCCACAACTTGAGACTCCACAACTAGAAACTCCACAACTACAAACTCAACAAATAGAGACTCGGCTACAAGACATTTCACGTCTAGAAAGTCCACAACTAAAAACTTCACAACTGGAAACTCCAAAACTAGAAACTCCACAACTAGAGTCTCCGCAACTAGACTCCACAACTTGAAGCTCCACAACTAGAGACTCCGCAAGTAGAAACTCCACAACTAGAAACTCCACAACTGGAAACTCCACAACTAGAAACTCCACAACTAGAGACTCTGCAACTAGAAACTCCGCAACTAGAAACTCCGCAGCTAGAAACTACACAACTAGAGACTCCACAACTAGAAACTCCGCAACTAGAAACTCCACAACTAGAAACTCCACAACTCGAAACTCCACAACTGGAAACTCCACAACTAGACACTCCACAACTAGAGAATCTACAACTAGAGACTTCAAACTAAAACCTCAACAACTAGAAACTTCAAAATTCGAAACTCTACTAGAAACAACACAACTGGAAACTCCACAACTAGACACTCCACAACTAGAAACTCCACAACTAGAGACTCTGCAACTATGGAACTCCGCAACTAGAAGCTCCGCAACAAGAAATTCCAGAGCTAGAAACATCACAACTAGACACTCCGCTACTAGAAACTCCACAACTTGAGACGCCGCAACTAGAAACTCCACAACTTGAAACTCCACAACTAGAAACTCTACAACTAGAGACTCCTCAACTAGAGAATTCGCAACTAGAAACTCCAAAACTAGAGACTCTGCAACTAGAAACTCCGCAGCTAGAAACTCCACAACTAGAAACTCCACAACTAGAAACTCCACAACTAGAACCTCCACAACTAGAGACTCCACCACTAGAAACTCCACAACTAGAAATTCCACAACCAGAAACTCCACAACTAGAAACTCCGCAACTAGAAACTCCGCAACTAGAGACTCACCAACTAGAAACTCCACAACTAGAAACTCCACAACTACAAACTCCACAAATACAGACTCGGCAACTAGAAATTCCTTATCTAGAAACTCCACAACTAAAAACTGCAAAGCTAGAGACTTCTCAACTAGAAACTCAACAACTAGAAACTCCACAACTAAAAACTCCACAACTGAAAACTCCACAACTTGAGACTCCGCAACTTGAAACTTCACAACTAGAAACTCCGCTATTAAAAACTCCGCAACTAGAAACTCCGCAACTAGAAACTCCACAACTTAAAACTCCACAACTAGATACTCCACAACTGGAAACTTTACAACTAGATACTTCAGAACTGGAAACTCCACAACTAGATACTCCACAACTGGAAACTCCACAACTAGAAACTCCACAACTAGAGACTCCACAACTCGAATCTCCACAACTAGAAACTCTAGTGCTAGAAACTCCACAACCAGAGACTCCCCAACTCCACAACTAGAAACTTCAAAACATGAAACTCCAACTAGATACTCCACAACTAGAAACTCCACAAATAGAGACTCCACAACTGGAAACTCCACAACTAGAGACTCTGCAACTAGAAACTTCACAACTAGAGACTCCGCAACTCCACAACTAGAAACTCCACAACTGAAAAATCCACAACTAGATACTCCACAACTATAAAATCCACAACTAGAAACTCCACAACTATAGACTCAACAACTTGAAACTCCACAAGTTTAAACTCCACAACTTAAGACTCCACAACTAGAAACTCCACAACTGGAAACTCCACAACTAGAAACTCCGCAACTAGAAACTCCGCAACAGGAGACTCTACAACTAGAAACTCCACAACTAGAAACTCCAAAACTAGAAACTCCACAACTAGAAACTTCACAACTAGAAACTCCGCCACTAGAGACTCCACCACTAGAAACTCCACAACTAGAAACTCCACAACCAGAAACTCCACAACTAGAAACTCCACAACTAGAAACTCCGCAACTAGAGACTCACCAACTATAAACTCCACAACTAGAAACTCCACAACTACAAACTCCACAAATACAGACTCGGCAACTGGAAATTCCATATCTAGAAACTCCACAACTAAAACTGCAAAACTAGAGACTTCTCAACTAGAAACTCAACAACTAGAAACTCCACAACTAAAAACTCGACAACTGAAAACTCCACAACTTGAGACTCCGCAACTTGAAACTTCACAACTAGAAACTCCGCTATTAAAAACTCCGCAACTAGAAACTCCGCAACTAGAAACTCCACAACTTAAAACTCCACAACTAGATACTCCACAACTGGAAACTTTACAACTAGATACTTCACAACTGGAAACTCCACAACTAGATACTCCACAACTGGAAACTCCACAACTAGAAACTCCACAACTAGAAACTCCACAACTAGAGACTCCACAACTCGAATCTCCACAACTAGAAACTCCAGTACTAGAAACTCCACAACCAGAGACTCCCCAACTCCACAACTAGAAACTTCAAAACATGAAACTCCAACTAGATACTCCACAACTAGAAACTCCACAAATAGAGACTCCACAACTAGAAACTCCACAACTAGAGACTCTGCAACTAGAAACTTCACAACTAGAGACTCCGCAACTCCACAACTAGAAACTCCACAAATGAAAAATCCACAACTAGATACTCCACAACTAGAAACTTCACAACTATAGACTCAACAACTTGAAACTCCACAAGTTTAAATTCCACAACTTAAGACTCCACAACTAGAAACTCCACAACTGGAAACTCCACAACTAGAAACTCCGCAACTAGAAACTCCTCAACAGGAGACTCTACAACTAGAAACTCCACTACTAGAAACTCCAAAACTAGAAACTCCACAACTAGAAACTCTGCAACTAGAAACTCCACCACTAGAGTCTCCACCACTAGAAACTCCATAACTAGAAACTCCACAACCAGAAACTCCACAACTAGAAACTCCACAACTAGAAACTCCGCAACTAGAGACTCACCAACTAGAAACTCCACAACTAGAAACTCCACAACTACAAACTCCGCAAATACAGACTCGGCAACTAGAAATTCCATATCTAGAAACTCCACAACTAAAACTGCAAAACTAGAGACTTCACAACTAGAAACTCAACAACTAGAAACTCCACAACTAAAAACTCTACAACTGAAAACTCCACAACTTGAGACTCTGCAACTTGAAACTTCACAACTAGAAACTCCGCTATTAAAAACTCCGCAACTAGAAACTCCACAACTAGAAACTCCACAACTTAAAACTCCACAACTAGATACTCCACAACTGTAAACTCCACAACTTGAGACTCCACAACTAGAAACTCCACAACTAGAAACTCTGCAACTAGAGACTCCACAACTAGAAACTCCACAACTAGAAACTCCACAACTACAAACTCCACAAATAGAGACTCGGCTACAAGAAATTTCATGTCTAGAAAGTCCACAACTAAAAACTTCACAACTGGAAACTCCAAAACTAGAAACTCCACAACTAGAGACTCCGCAACTAGACTCCACAACTTGAAGCTCCACAACTAGAGACTCCGCAAGTAGAAACTCCACAACTAGAAACTCCACAGCTGGAAACTCCACAACTAGATACTCTGCAACTAGAAACTCCACAACTCGAATCTCCACAACTAGAAACTCCAGTACTAGAAACTCCACAACCAGAGACTCCACAACTAGAAACTCCACAACTAAAAACTCACAACTGGAAACTCGACAATTAGAAACTCCACAACCAGAAACTCCACAACTAGAAACTCCACAACTAAAAACTCCCCAACTGGAAACTCCACAACTAGAAACTCCACAACTAGAAACTCCACAACTAGAGACTCCGCAACTAGAAACTCCACAACCAGAGACTCTGCAACTAGAAACTCCGCAACTAGAAACTCGGCAGCTAGAAACTACACAACTAGAGACTCCACAACTAGAAACTCCACAACTAGAAACTCCACAACTAGAAACTCCACAACTAAAAACTCCACAACTGGAAACTCCACAACTAGACACTCCGCAACTATAAACTCCGCAACTTGAGACGCCACAACTACAAACTCAACAAATACAGACTCGGCAACTAGAAATTCCATATCTAGAAACTCCACAACTAAAAACTGCAAAACTAGAGAATTCTCAACTAGAAACTCAACAACTAGAAACTCCACAACTAAAAACTCCACAACTGAAAACTCCACAACTTGAGACTCCGCAACTTGAAACTTCACAACTAGAAACTCTGCTATTAAAATATCCGCAACTAGAAACTCCGCAACTAGAAACTCCACAACTTAAAACTCCACAACTAGATACTCCACAACTGGAAACTTTACAATTAGATACTTCACAACTAGAAACTCCACAACTAGATACTTCACAACTGGAAACTCCACAACTAGAAACTCCACAACTAGAGACTCCACAACTCGAATCTCAACAACTAGAAACTCCAGTACTAGAAACTCCACAACCACAGACGCCCCAACTCCACAACTAGAAACTCCACAACATTAAACTCCAACAAGATAGTCCACAACTAGAAACTCCACAACTGGAGACTCCACAAGTGGAAACTCCACAACTAGAGACTCCACAACTAGAACCTCCACAACTAGAGATTCCGCAACTAGAGACTCCACCACTAGAAACTCCACAACTACAAATTCCACAACCAGAAACTCCACAACTAGAAACTCCGCAACTAGAAACTCCGCAACTAGAGACTCACCAACTAGAAACTCCACAACTAGAATCTCCACAACTACAAACTCCACAAATACAGACTCGGCAACTAGAAATTCCACATCTAGAAACTCCACAACTACAAACTCCACAAATACAGACTCGGCAACTAGAAATTCCATATCTAGAAACTCCACAACTAAAAACTGCAAAACTAGAGCCTTATCATTTAGAAACTCAACAACTAGAAACTCCACAACTAAAAACTCCACAACTGAAAACTCCACAACTTGAGACTCCGCAACTTGAAACTTCACAACTAGAAACTCTGCTATTAAAAACTCCGCAACTAGAAACTCCGCAACTAGAAACTCCGCAACTAGATACTCCACAACTGGAAACTTTACAACTAGATACTTCACAACTGGAAACTCCACAACTAGATACTCCACAACTGGAAACTCCACAACTAGAAACTCCACAACTAGAGACTCCACAACTCAAATCTCCACAACTAGAAACTCCAGTACTAGAAACTCCACAACTAGAAACTCGGCAGCTAGAAACTACACAACTAGAGACTCCACAACTAGAAACTCCACAACTAGAAACTCCAAAACTAGAAACTCCACAACTGAAAACTCCACAACTAGAAACTCCACAACTGAAAACTCCACAACTGGAAACTCCACAACTAGAGACTCCGCAACTAGAAACTCCACAACCAGAAACTCCACAACTAGAGACTCCGTAACTAGAAACTCCACAACTAAAAACTCCAGAACTGGAAACTCCACAACTAGACACTCCGCAACTAGAAACTCCGCAACTTGAGACGCCACAACTACAAACTCAACAAATACAGACTCGGCAACTAGAAATTCCATATCTAGAAACTCCACAACTAAAAACTGCAAAACTAGAGACTTCTCAACTAGAAACTCAACAACTAGAAACTCCACAACTAAAAACTCCACAACTGAAAACTCCACAACTTGAGACTCCGCAACTTGAAACTTCACAACTAGAAACTCTGCTATTAAAAAATCCGCAACTAGAAACTCCGCAACTAGAAACTCCACAACTTAAAACTCCACAACTAGATACTCCACAACTGGAAACTTTACAATTAGATACTTCACAACTAGAAACTCCACAACTAGATACTTCACAACTGGAAACTCCACAACTAGAAACTCCACAACTAGAGACTCCACAACTCGAATCTCAACAACTAGAAACTCCAGTACTAGAAACTCCACAACCACAGACGCCCCAACTCCACAACTAGAAACTCCACAACATTAAACTCCAACAAGATAGTCCACAACTAGAAACTCCACAACTGGAGACTCCACAAGTGGAAACTCCACAACTAGAGACTCCACAACTAGAACCTCCACAACTAGAGATTCCGCAACTAGAGACTCCACCACTAGAAACTCCACAACTACAAATTCCACAACCAGAAACTCCACAACTAGAAACTCCGCAACTAGAAACTCCGCAACTAGAGACTCACCAACTAGAAACTCCACAACTAGAAACTCCACAACTACAAACTCCACAAGTACAGACTCGGCAACTAGAAATTCCATATCTAGAAACTCCACAACTAAAAACTGCAAAACTAGAGACTTATCATTTAGAAACTCAACAACTAGAAACTCCACAACTAAAAACTCCACAACTGAAAACTCCACAACTTGAGACTCCGCAACTTGAAACTTCACAACTAGAAACTCTGCTATTAAAAACTCCGCAACTAGAAACTCCGCAACTAGAAACTCCACAACTAGATACTCCACAACTGGAAACTTTACAACTAGATACTTCACAACTGGAAACTCCACAACTAGATACTCCACAACTGGAAACTCCACAACTAGAAACTCCACAACTAGAGACTCCACAACTCAAATCTCCACAACTAGAAACTCCAGTACTAGAAACTCCACAACTAGAAACTCGGCAGCTAGAAACTACACAACTAGAGACTCCACAACTAGAAACTCCACAACTAGAAACTCCAAAACTAGAAACTCCACAACTGAAAACTCCACAACTAGAAACTCCACAACTGAAAACTCCACAACTGGAAACTCCACAACTAGAGACTCCGCAACTAGAAACTCCACAACCAGAAACTCCACAACTAGAGACTCCGTAACTAGAAACTCCACAACTAGAAATTCCACAACTAGAAACTCCACAACTAGAAACTCTGCAACTAGAGACTCCACAACTAGAAACTCCACAACTACAAACTCCACAAATAGAGACTCGGCTACAAGACATTTCATGTCTAGAAAGTCCACAACTAAAAACTTCACAACTGGAAACTCCAAAACTAGAAACTCCACAACTAGAGTCTCCGCAACTAGACTCCACAACTTGAAGCTCCACAACTAGAGACTCCGCAAGTAGAAACTCCACAACTAGAAACTCCACAACTGGAAACTCCACAACTAGATATTCCGCAACTAGAAACTCCACAACTAGAGACTCCACAACTTGAAACTCCACAACTTTAAACTCCACAACTCAAAACTCCACAACTGGAAACTCCAAAACTAGAAACTCCACAACTAGAGTCTCCGCAACTAGACTCCACAACTTGAAGCTCCACAACTAGAGACTCCGCAAGTAGAAACTCCACAACTAGAAACTCCACAACTGGAAACTCCACAACTAGATACTCCGCAACTAGAAACTCCACAACTAGAGACTCCACAACTTGAAACTCCACAACTTTAAACTCCACAACTCAAAACTCCACAACTGGAAACTCCACAACTGGAAACTCCACAACTAGAAACTCCACAACTAGAAACTCCACAACTAGAGACTCACCAAATAGAAACTCCACAACTAGAAACTCCACAACTACAAGCTCCACAAATACAGACTCGGCAACCAGAAATTTCATATCTAGAAACTCCACAACTAAAACTGCAAAACTAGAGACTTCTCAACTAGAAACTCAACAACTAGAATCTCCACAGCTAAAAACTCGACAACTGAAAACTCCACAACTTGAGACTCCGCAACTTGAAACTTCACAACTAGAAACTCCGCTATTAAAAACTCCGCAACTAGAAACTCCACAACTAGAAACTCCACAAGTTAAAACTCCACAACTAGATACTCCACAACTTTAAACTCCACAACTTGAGACTCCACAACTAGAAACTCCACAACTAGAAACTCTGCAACTAGAGACTCCACAACTAGAAACTCCACAACTACAAACTCCACAAATAGAGACTCGGCTACAAGACATTTCACGTCTAGAAAGTCCACAACTAAAAACTTCACAACTGGAAACTCCAAAACTAGAAACTCCACAACTAGAGTCTCCGCAACTAGACTCCACAACTTGAAGCTCCACAACTAGAGACTCCGCAAGTAGAAACTCCACAACTAGAAACTCCACAACTGGAAACTCCACAACTAGAAACTCCACAACTAGAGACTCTGCAACTAGAAACTCCGCAACTAGAAACTCCGCAGCTAGAAACTACACAACTAGAGACTCCACAACTAGAAACTCCGCAACTAGAAACTCCACAACTAGAAACTCCACAACTCGAAACTCCACAACTGGAAACTCCACAACTAGACACTCCACAACTAGAGAATCTACAACTAGAGACTTCAAACTAAAACCTCAACAACTAGAAACTTCAAAATTCGAAACTCTACTAGAAACTACACAACTGGAAACTCCACAACTAGACACTCCACAACTAGAAACTCCACAACTAGAGACTCTGCAACTATGGAACTCCGCAACTAGAAGCTCCGCAACAAGAAATTCCAGAGCTAGAAACATCACAACTAGACACTCCGCTACTAGAAACTCCACAACTTGAGACGCCGCAACTAGAAACTCCACAACTTGAAACTCCACAACTAGAAACTCTACAACTAGAGACTCCTCAACTAGAGAATTCGCAACTAGAAACTCCAAAACTAGAGACTCTGCAACTAGAAACTCCGCAGCTAGAAACTCCACAACTAGAAACTCCACAACTAGAAACTCCACAACTAGAACCTCCACAACTAGAGACTCCACCACTAGAAACTCCACAACTAGAAATTCCACAACCAGAAACTCCACAACTAGAAACTCCGCAACTAGAAACTCCGCAACTAGAGACTCACCAACTAGAAACTCCACAACTAGAAACTCCACAACTACAAACTCCACAAATACAGACTCGGCAACTAGAAATTCCATATCTAGAAACTCCACAACTAAAAACTGCAAAGCTAGAGACTTCTCAACTAGAAACTCAACAACTAGAAACTCCACAACTAAAAACTCCACAACTGAAAACTCCACAACTTGAGACTCCGCAACTTGAAACTTCACAACTAGAAACTCCGCTATTAAAAACTCCGCAACTAGAAACTCCGCAACTAGAAACTCCACAACTTAAAACTCCACAACTAGATACTCCACAGCTGGAAACTTTACAACTAGATACTTCAGAACTGGAAACTCCACAACTAGATACTCCACAACTGGAAACTCCACAACTAGAAACTCCACAACTAGAGACTCCACAACTCGAATCTCCACAACTAGAAACTCTAGTGCTAGAAACTCCACAACCAGAGACTCCCCAACTCCACAACTAGAAACTTCAAAACATGAAACTCCAACTAGATACTCCACAACTAGAAACTCCACAAATAGAGACTCCACAACTGGAAACTCCACAACTAGAGACTCTGCAACTAGAAACTCCACAACTAGAAACTCCACAACTGAAAAATCCACAACTAGATACTCCACAACTATAAAATCCACAACTAGAAACTCCACAACTATAGACTCAACAACTTGAAACTCCACAAGTTTAAACTCCACAACTTAAGACTCCACAACTAGAAACTCCACAACTGGAAACTCCACAACTAGAAACTCCGCAACTAGAAACTCCGCAACAGGAGACTCTACAACTAGAAACTCCACAACTAGAAACTCCAAAACTAGAAACTCCACAACTAGAAACTTCACAACTAGAAACTCCGCCACTAGAGACTCCACCACTAGAAACTCCACAACTAGAAACTCCACAACCAGAAACTCCACAACTAGAAACTCCACAACTAGAAACTCCGCAACTAGAGACTCACCAACTATAAACTCCACAACTAGAAATTCCACAACTACAAACTCCACAAATACAGACTCGGCAACTGGAAATTCCATATCTAGAAACTCCACAACTAAAACTGCAAAACTAGAGACTTCTCAACTAGAAACTCAACAACTAGAAACTCCACAACTAAAAACTCGACAACTGAAAACTCCACAACTTGAGACTGCGCAACTTGAAACTTCACAACTAGAAACTCCGCTATTAAAAACTCCGCAACTAGAAACTCCGCAACTAGAAACTCCACAACTTAAAACTCCACAACTAGATACTCCACAACTGGAAACTTTACAACTAGATACTTCACAACTGGAAACTCCACAACTAGATACTCCACAACTGGAAACTCCACAACTAGAAACTCCACAACTAGAAACTCCACAACTAGAGACTCCACAACTCGAATCTCCACAACTAGAAACTCCGGTACTAGAAACTCCACAACCAGAGACTCCCCAACTCCACAACTAGAAACTTCAAAACATGAAAATCCAACTAGATACTCCACAACTAGAAACTCCACAAATAGAGACTCCACAACTAGAAACTCCACAACTAGAGACTCTGCAACTAGAAACTTCACAACTAGAGACTCCGCAACTCCACAACTAGAAACTCCACAAATGAAAAATCCACAACTAGATACTCCACAACTAGAAACTTCACAACTATAGACTCAACAACTTGAAACTCCACAAGTTTAAATTCCACAACTTAAGACTCCACAACTAGAAACTCCACAACTGGAAACTCCACAACTAGAAACTCCGCAACTAGAAACTCCTCAACAGGAGACTCTACAACTAGAAACTCCACTACTAGAAACTCCAAAACTAGAAACTCCACAACTAGAAACTCTGCAACTAGAAACTCCACCACTAGAGTCTCCACCACTAGAAACTCCATAACTAGAAACTCCACAACCAGAAACTCCACAACTAGAAACTCCACAACTAGAAACTCCGCAACTAGAGACTCACCAACTAGAAACTCCACAACTAGAAACTCCACAACTACAAACTCCGCAAATACAGACTCGGCAACTAGAAATTCCATATCTAGAAACTCCACAACTAAAACTGCAAAACTAGAGACTTCTCAACTAGAAACTCAACAACTAGAAACTCCACAACTAAAAACTCTACAACTGAAAACTCCACAACTTGAGACTCTGCAACTTGAAACTTCACAACTAGAAACTCCGCTATTAAAAACTCCGCAACTAGAAACTCCACAACTAGAAACTCCACAACTTAAAACTCCACAACTAGATACTCCACAACTGTAAACTCCACAACTTGAGACTCCACAACTAGAAACTCCACAACTAGAAACTCTGCAACTAGAGACTCCACAACTAGAAACTCCACAACTAGAAACTCCACAACTACAAACTCCACAAATAGAGACTCGGCTACAAGAAATTTCATGTCTAGAAAGTCCACAACTAAAAACTTCACAACTGGAAACTCCAAAACTAGAAACTCCACAACTAGAGACTCCGCAACTAGACTCCACAACTTGAAGCTCCACAACTAGAGACTCCGCAAGTAGAAACTCCACAACTAGAAACTCCACAACTGGAAACTCCACAACTAGATACTCTGCAACTAGAAACTCCACAACTCGAATCTCCACAACTAGAAACTCCAGTACTAGAAACTCCACAACCAGAGACTCCACAACTAGAAACTCCACAACTAAAAACTAACAACTGGAAACTCGACAATTAGAAACTCCACAACCAGAAACTCCACAACTAGAAACTCCACAACTAAAAACTCCCCAACTGGAAACTCCACAACTAGAAACTCCACAACTAGAAACTCCACAACTAGAGACTCCGCAACTAGAAACTCCACAACCAGAGACTCTGCAACTAGAAACTCCGCTACTAGAAACTCGGCAGCTAGAAACTACACAACTAGAGACTCCACAACTAGAAACTCCACAACTAGAAACTCCACAACTAGAAACTCCACAACTAAAAACTCCACAACTGGAAACTCCACAACTAGACACTCCGCAACTATAAACTCCGCAACTTGAGACGCCACAACTACAAACTCAACAAATACAGACTCGGCAACTAGAAATTCTATATCTAGAAACTCCACAACTAAAAACTGCAAAACTAGAGACTTCTCAACTAGAAACTCAACAACTAGAAACTCCACAACTAAAAACTCCACAACTGAAAACTCCACAACTTGAGACTCCGCAACTTGAAACTTCACAACTAGAAACTCTGCTATTAAAAAATCCGCAACTAGAAACTCCGCAACTAGAAACTCCACAACTTAAAACTCCACAACTAGATACTCCACAACTGGAAACTTTACAATTAGATACTTCACAACTAGAAACTCCACAACTAGATACTTCACAACTGGAAACTCCACAACTAGAAACTCCACAACTAGAGACTCCACAACTCGAATCTCAACAACTAGAAACTCCAGTACTAGAAACTCCACAACCACAGACGCCCCAACTCCACAACTAGAAACTCCACAACATTAAACTCCAACAAGATAGTCCACAACTAGAAACTCCACAACTGGAGACTCCACAAGTGGAAACTCCACAACTAGAGACTCTGCAACTAGAACCTCCACAACTAGAGATTCCGCAACTAGAGACTCCACCACTAGAAACTCCACAACTACAAATTCCACAACCAGAAACTCCACAACTAGAAACTCCGCAACTAGAAACTCCGCAACTAGAGACTCACCAACTAGAAACTCCACAACTAGAAACTCCACAACTACAAACTCCACAAGTACAGACTCGGCAACTAGAAATTCCATATCTAGAAACTCCACAACTAAAAACTGCAAAACTAGAGACTTATCATTTAGAAACTCAACAACTAGAAACTCCACAACTAAAAACTCCACAACTGAAAACTCCACAACTTGAGACTCCGCAACTTGAAACTTCACAACTAGAAACTCTGCTATTAAAAACTCCGCAACTAGAAACTCCGCAACTAGAAACTCCACAACTAGATACTCCACAACTGGAAACTTTACAACTAGATACTTCACAACTGGAAACTCCACAACTAGATACTCCACAACTGGAAACTCCACAACTAGAAACTCCACAACTAGAGACTCCACAACTCAAATCTCCACAACTAGAAACTCCAGTACTAGAAACTCCACAACTAGAAACTCGGCAGCTAGAAACTACACAACTAGAGACTCCACAACTAGAAACTCCACAACTAGAAACTCCAAAACTAGAAACTCCACAACTGAAAACTCCACAACTAGAAACTCCACAACTGAAAACTCCACAACTGGAAACTCCACAACTAGAGACTCCGCAACTAGAAACTCCACAACCAGAAACTCCACAACTAGAGACTCCGTAACTAGAAACTCCACAACTAGAAATTCCACAACTAGAAACTCCACAACTAGAAACTCTGCAACTAGAGACTCCACAACTAGAAACTCCACAACTACAAACTCCACAAATAGAGACTCGGCTACAAGACATTTCATGTCTAGAAAGTCCACAACTAAAAACTTCACAACTGGAAACTCCAAAACTAGAAACTCCACAACTAGAGTCTCCGCAACTAGACTCCACAACTTGAAGCTCCACAACTAGAGACTCCGCAAGTAGAAACTCCACAACTAGAAACTCCACAACTGGAAACTCCACAACTAGATATTCCGCAACTAGAAACTCCACAACTAGAGACTCCACAACTTGAAACTCCACAACTTTAAACTCCACAACTCAAAACTCCACAACTGGAAACTCCAAAACTAGAAACTCCACAACTAGAGTCTCCGCAACTAGACTCCACAACTTGAAGCTCCACAACTAGAGACTCCGCAAGTAGAAACTCCACAACTAGAAACTCCACAACTGGAAACTCCACAACTAGATACTCCGCAACTAGAAACTCCACAACTAGAGACTCCACAACTTGAAACTCCACAACTTTAAACTCCACAACTCAAAACTCCACAACTGGAAACTCCACAACTGGAAACTCCACAACTAGAAACTCCACAACTAGAAACTCCACAACTAGAGACTCACCAAATAGAAACTCCACAACTAGAAACTCCACAACTACAAGCTCCACAAATACAGACTCGGCAACCAGAAATTTCATATCTAGAAACTCCACAACTAAAACTGCAAAACTAGAGACTTCTCAACTAGAAACTCAACAACTAGAATCTCCACAGCTAAAAACTCGACAACTGAAAACTCCACAACTTGAGACTCCGCAACTTGAAACTTCACAACTAGAAACTCCGCTATTAAAAACTCCGCAACTAGAAACTCCACAACTAGAAACTCCACAAGTTAAAACTCCACAACTAGATACTCCACAACTTTAAACTCCACAACTTGAGACTCCACAACTAGAAACTCCACAACTAGAAACTCTGCAACTAGAGACTCCACAACTAGAAACTCCACAACTACAAACTCCACAAATAGAGACTCGGCTACAAGACATTTCACGTCTAGAAAGTCCACAACTAAAAACTTCACAACTGGAAACTCCAAAACTAGAAACTCCACAACTAGAGTCTCCGCAACTAGACTCCACAACTTGAAGCTCCACAACTAGAGACTCCGCAAGTAGAAACTCCACAACTAGAAACTCCACAACTGGAAACTCCACAACTAGAAACTCCACAACTAGAGACTCCACAACTAGAAACTCCGCAACTAGAAACTCCACAACTAGAAACTCCACAACTCGAAACTCCACAACTGGAAACTCCACAACTAGACACTCCACAACTAGAGAATCTACAACTAGAGACTTCAAACTAAAACCTCAACAACTAGAAACTTCAAAATTCGAAACTCTACTAGAAACTACACAACTGGAAACTCCACAACTAGACACTCCACAACTAGAAACTCCACAACTAGAGACTCTGCAACTATGGAACTCCGCAACTAGAAGCTCCGCAACAAGAAATTCCAGAGCTAGAAACATCACAACTAGACACTCCGCTACTAGAAACTCCACAACTTGAGACGCCGCAACTAGAAACTCCACAACTTGAAACTCCACAACTAGAAACTCTACAACTAGAGACTCCTCAACTAGAGAATTCGCAACTAGAAACTCCAAAACTAGAGACTCTGCAACTAGAAACTCCGCAGCTAGAAACTCCACAACTAGAAACTCCACAACTAGAAACTCCACAACTAGAACCTCCACAACTAGAGACTCCACCACTAGAAACTCCACAACTAGAAATTCCACAACCAGAAACTCCACAACTAGAAACTCCGCAACTAGAAACTCCGCAACTAGAGACTCACCAACTAGAAACTCCACAACTAGAAACTCCACAACTACAAACTCCACAAATACAGACTCGGCAACTAGAAATTCCATATCTAGAAACTCCACAACTAAAAACTGCAAAGCTAGAGACTTCTCAACTAGAAACTCAACAACTAGAAACTCCACAACTAAAAACTCCACAACTGAAAACTCCACAACTTGAGACTCCGCAACTTGAAACTTCACAACTAGAAACTCCGCTATTAAAAACTCCGCAACTAGAAACTCCGCAACTAGAAACTCCACAACTTAAAACTCCACAACTAGATACTCCACAGCTGGAAACTTTACAACTAGATACTTCAGAACTGGAAACTCCACAACTAGATACTCCACAACTGGAAACTCCACAACTAGAAACTCCACAACTAGAGACTCCACAACTCGAATCTCCACAACTAGAAACTCTAGTGCTAGAAACTCCACAACCAGAGACTCCCCAACTCCACAACTAGAAACTTCAAAACATGAAACTCCAACTAGATACTCCACAACTAGAAACTCCACAAATAGAGACTCCACAACTGGAAACTCCACAACTAGAGACTCTGCAACTAGAAACTCCACAACTAGAAACTCCACAACTGAAAAATCCACAACTAGATACTCCACAACTATAAAATCCACAACTAGAAACTCCACAACTATAGACTCAACAACTTGAAACTCCACAAGTTTAAACTCCACAACTTAAGACTCCACAACTAGAAACTCCACAACTGGAAACTCCACAACTAGAAACTCCGCAACTAGAAACTCCGCAACAGGAGACTCTACAACTAGAAACTCCACAACTAGAAACTCCAAAACTAGAAACTCCACAACTAGAAACTTCACAACTAGAAACTCCGCCACTAGAGACTCCACCACTAGAAACTCCACAACTAGAAACTCCACAACCAGAAACTCCACAACTAGAAACTCCACAACTAGAAACTCCGCAACTAGAGACTCACCAACTATAAACTCCACAACTAGAAATTCCACAACTACAAACTCCACAAATACAGACTCGGCAACTGGAAATTCCATATCTAGAAACTCCACAACTAAAACTGCAAAACTAGAGACTTCTCAACTAGAAACTCAACAACTAGAAACTCCACAACTAAAAACTCGACAACTGAAAACTCCACAACTTGAGACTGCGCAACTTGAAACTTCACAACTAGAAACTCCGCTATTAAAAACTCCGCAACTAGAAACTCCGCAACTAGAAACTCCACAACTTAAAACTCCACAACTAGATACTCCACAACTGGAAACTTTACAACTAGATACTTCACAACTGGAAACTCCACAACTAGATACTCCACAACTGGAAACTCCACAACTAGAAACTCCACAACTAGAAACTCCACAACTAGAGACTCCACAACTCGAATCTCCACAACTAGAAACTCCGGTACTAGAAACTCCACAACCAGAGACTCCCCAACTCCACAACTAGAAACTTCAAAACATGAAAATCCAACTAGATACTCCACAACTAGAAACTCCACAAATAGAGACTCCACAACTAGAAACTCCACAACTAGAGACTCTGCAACTAGAAACTTCACAACTAGAGACTCCGCAACTCCACAACTAGAAACTCCACAAATGAAAAATCCACAACTAGATACTCCACAACTAGAAACTTCACAACTATAGACTCAACAACTTGAAACTCCACAAGTTTAAATTCCACAACTTAAGACTCCACAACTAGAAACTCCACAACTGGAAACTCCACAACTAGAAACTCCGCAACTAGAAACTCCTCAACAGGAGACTCTACAACTAGAAACTCCACTACTAGAAACTCCAAAACTAGAAACTCCACAACTAGAAACTCTGCAACTAGAAACTCCACCACTAGAGTCTCCACCACTAGAAACTCCATAACTAGAAACTCCACAACCAGAAACTCCACAACTAGAAACTCCACAACTAGAAACTCCGCAACTAGAGACTCACCAACTAGAAACTCCACAACTAGAAACTCCACAACTACAAACTCCGCAAATACAGACTCGGCAACTAGAAATTCCATATCTAGAAACTCCACAACTAAAACTGCAAAACTAGAGACTTCTCAACTAGAAACTCAACAACTAGAAACTCCACAACTAAAAACTCTACAACTGAAAACTCCACAACTTGAGACTCTGCAACTTGAAACTTCACAACTAGAAACTCCGCTATTAAAAACTCCGCAACTAGAAACTCCACAACTAGAAACTCCACAACTTAAAACTCCACAACTAGATACTCCACAACTGTAAACTCCACAACTTGAGACTCCACAACTAGAAACTCCACAACTAGAAACTCTGCAACTAGAGACTCCACAACTAGAAACTCCACAACTAGAAACTCCACAACTACAAACTCCACAAATAGAGACTCGGCTACAATAAATTTCATGTCTAGAAAGTCCACAACTAAAAACTTCACAACTGGAAACTCCAAAACTAGAAACTCCACAACTAGAGACTCCGCAACTAGACTCCACAACTTGAAGCTCCACAACTAGAGACTCCGCAAGTAGAAACTCCACAACTAGAAACTCCACAACTGGAAACTCCACAACTAGATACTCTGCAACTAGAAACTCCACAACTCGAATCTCCACAACTAGAAACTCCAGTACTAGAAACTCCACAACCAGAGACTCCACAACTAGAAACTCCACAACTAAAAACTAACAACTGGAAACTCGACAATTAGAAACTCCACAACCAGAAACTCCACAACTAGAAACTCCACAACTAAAAACTCCCCAACTGGAAACTCCACAACTAGAAACTCCACAACTAGAAACTCCACAACTAGAGACTCCGCAACTAGAAACTCCACAACCAGAGACTCTGCAACTAGAAACTCCGCTACTAGAAACTCGGCAGCTAGAAACTACACAACTAGAGACTCCACAACTAGAAACTCCACAACTAGAAACTCCACAACTAGAAACTCCACAACTAAAAACTCCACAACTGGAAACTCCACAACTAGACACTCCGCAACTATAAACTCCGCAACTTGAGACGCCACAACTACAAACTCAACAAATACAGACTCGGCAACTAGAAATTCTATATCTAGAAACTCCACAACTAAAAACTGCAAAACTAGAGACTTCTCAACTAGAAACTCAACAACTAGAAACTCCACAACTAAAAACTCCACAACTGAAAACTCCACAACTTGAGACTCCGCAACTTGAAACTTCACAACTAGAAACTCTGCTATTAAAAAATCCGCAACTAGAAACTCCGCAACTAGAAACTCCACAACTTAAAACTCCACAACTAGATACTCCACAACTGGAAACTTTACAATTAGATACTTCACAACTAGAAACTCCACAACTAGATACTTCACAACTGGAAACTCCACAACTAGAAACTCCACAACTAGAGACTCCACAACTCGAATCTCAACAACTAGAAACTCCAGTACTAGAAACTCCACAACCACAGACGCCCCAACTCCACAACTAGAAACTCCACAACATTAAACTCCAACAAGATAGTCCACAACTAGAAACTCCACAACTGGAGACTCCACAAGTGGAAACTCCACAACTAGAGACTCTGCAACTAGAAACTTCACAACTAGAGACTCCGCAACTCCACAACTAGAAACTCCACAAATGAAAAATCCACAACTAGATACTCCACAACTAGAAACTTCACAACTATAGACTCAACAACTTGAAACTCCACAAGTTTACATTCCACAACTTAAGACTCCACAACTAGAAACTCCACAACTGGAAACTCCACAACTAGAAACTCCGCAACTAGAAACTCCTCAACAGGAGACTCTACAACTAGAAACTCCACTACTAGAAACTCCAAAACTAGAAACTCCACAACTAGAAACTCTGCAACTAGAAACTCCACCACTAGAGTCTCCACCACTAGAAACTCCATAACTAGAAACTCCACAACCAGAAACTCCACAACTAGAAACTCCACAACTAGAAACTCCGCAACTAGAGACTCACCAACTAGAAACTCCACAACTAGAAACTCCACAACTACAAACTCCGCAAATACAGACTCGGCAACTAGAAATTCCATATCTAGAAACTCCACAACTAAAACTGCAAAACTAGAGACTTCTCAACTAGAAACTCAACAACTAGAAACTCCACAACTAAAAACTCTACAACTGAAAACTCCACAACTTGAGACTCTGCAACTTGAAACTTCACAACTAGAAACTCCGCTATTAAAAACTCCGCAACTAGAAACTCCACAACTAGAAACTCCACAACTTAAAACTCCACAACTTGATACTCCACAACTGTAAACTCCACAACTTGAGACTCCACAACTAGAAACTCCACAACTAGAAACTCTGCAACTAGAGACTCCACAACTAGAAACTCCACAACTAGAAACTCCACAACTACAAACTCCACAAATAGAGACTCGGCTACAAGAAATTTCATGTCTAGAAAGTCCACAACTAAAAACTTCACAACTGGAAACTCCAAAACTAGAAACTCCACAACTAGAGACTCCGCAACTAGACTCCACAACTTGAAGCTCCACAACTAGAGACTCCGCAAGTAGAAACTCCACAACTAGAAACTCCACAACTGGAAACTCCACAACTAGATACTCTGCAACTAGAAACTCCACAACTCGAATCTCCACAACTAGAAACTCCAGTACTAGAAACTCCACAACCAGAGACTCCACAACTAGAAACTCCACAACTAAAAACTAACAACTGGAAACTCGACAATTAGAAACTCCACAACCAGAAACTCCACAACTAGAAACTCCACAACTAAAAACTCCCCAACTGGAAACTCCACAACTAGAAACTCCACAACTAGAAACTCCACAACTAGAGACTCCGCAACTAGAAACTCCACAACCAGAGACTCTGCAACTAGAAACTCCGCTACTAGAAACTCGGCAGCTAGAAACTACACAACTAGAGACTCCACAACTAGAAACTCCACAACTAGAAACTCCACAACTAGAAACTCCACAACTAAAAACTCCACAACTGGAAACTCCACAACTAGACACTCCGCAACTATAAACTCCGCAACTTGAGACGCCACAACTACAAACTCAACAAATACAGACTCGGCAACTAGAAATTCTATATCTAGAAACTCCACAACTAAAAACTGCAAAACTAGAGACTTCTCAACTAGAAACTCAACAACTAGAAACTCCACAACTAAAAACTCCACAACTGAAAACTCCACAACTTGAGACTCCGCAACTTGAAACTTCACAACTAGAAACTCTGCTATTAAAAAATCCGCAACTAGAAACTCCGCAACTAGAAACTCCACAACTTAAAACTCCACAACTAGATACTCCACAACTGGAAACTTTACAATTAGATACTTCACAACTAGAAACTCCACAACTAGATACTTCACAACTGGAAACTCCACAACTAGAAACTCCACAACTAGAGACTCCACAACTCGAATCTCAACAACTAGAAACTCCAGTACTAGAAACTCCACAACCACAGACGCCCCAACTCCACAACTAGAAACTCCACAACATTAAACTCCAACAAGATAGTCCACAACTAGAAACTCCACAACTGGAGACTCCACAAGTGGAAACTCCACAACTAGAGACTCTGCAACTAGAAACTTCACAACTAGAGACTCCGCAACTCCACAACTAGAAACTCCACAACTAAAAAATCCAACACTAGATACTCCACAACTTAAAAATCCACAACTAGAAACTCCACAACTCTAGGCTGAACAACTTGAAACTCCACAAGTTTAAACTCCACATTTTAGGACTCCACAACTAGAAACTCCACAACTGGAAACTCCACAACTAGAAACTCCGCAACTAGAAACTCCGCAACTAGAAACTCCGCAACAGAAGACTATACAACTAGAAACGCCACAACTAGAAACTCCACAACTAGAAACTCCACAACTAGAAACTTCACAACTAGAGACTCCGCAACTAGAGACTCCACAACTATACACTACACAACTAGAAACTCCACAACCAGAGACTCTGCAATTCCACAACTAGAAACTCCACAACTGCAAACTCCACAACTAGATACTCCGCAACTAGAAACTCCGCAACTAGAAACTCCACAACCAGAGTTTCTGCAACTAGAAAATCCGCAACTAGAAACTCCGCAGCTAGAAACTACACAACTAGAGACTCCACAACTAGAAACTCCGCAACTAGAAACTCCACAACTAGAAACTCCACAACTCAAAACTCCACAACTAGAAACTCCAAAACTCTAAACTCCACAACTGGAAACTCCACAACTAGACACTCCACAACTAGACACTCCACAACTAAAAACTCTTCAAGTAGAAACTCCAAAACTAGAGACTCCACAACTAGAGAAACTACAACTAGAGACTTCAAACTAGAAACTCAACAACTAGAAACTTAAAAATTCGAAACTCTACTAGAAACTACACAACTGGAAACTCCACAACTAGACACTCCACAACTAGAAACTCCACAACTAGAGACTCTGCAACTATGGAACTCCGCAACTAGAAACTCCGCAACAAGAAATTCCAGAGCTAGAAACACCACAACTAGACACTCCGCAACTAGAAACTCCACAACTTGAGACGCCACAACTAGAAACTCCACAACTTGAAACTTCACAACGAGAAACTCCACAACTAGAAACTCTACAACTAGAGACTCCTCAACTAGAGAATTCGCAACTAGAAACTCCAAAACTAGAGACTCTGCAACTAGAAACTCCGCAGCTAGAAACTCCACAACTAGAAACTCCACAATTAGAAACTCCACAACTAGAACCTCCACAACTAGAGATTCCGCAACTAGAGACTCCACCACTAGAAACTCCACAACTAGAAATTCTACAACCAGAAACTCCACAACTAGAAACTCCGCAACTAGAAACTCCGCAACTAGAGACTCACATACTAGAAACTCCACAACTAGAAACTCCACAACTATAAACTCCACAAATACAGACTCGGCAACTAGAAATTCCATATCCTGAAACTCCACAACTAAAAACCACAAAACTAGAGACTTCTCAACTAGAAACTCAACAACTAGAAACTCCACAACAAAAACTCCACAACTTGAGACTCCGCAACTTGAAACTTCACAACTGGAAACTCGACAATTAGAAACTCCACAACCAGAAACTCCACAACTAGAAACTCCACAACTAAAAACTCCCCAACTGGAAACTCCACAACTAGAAACTCCACAACTAGAAACTCCACAACTAGAGACTCCGCAACTAGAAACTCCACAACCAGAGACTCTGCAACTAGAAACTCCGCAACTAGAAACTCGGCAGCAAGAAACTACACAACTAGAGACTCCACAACTAGAAACTCCACAACTACAAACTCCAAAACTAGAAACTCCACAACTAAAAACTCCAGAACTGGAAACTCCACAACTAGACACTCCGCAACTAGAAACTCCGCAACTTGAGACGCCACAACTACAAACTCAACAAATACAGACTCGGCAACTAGAAATTCCATATCTAGAAACTCCACAACTAAAAACTGCAAAACTAGAGACTTCTCAACTAGAAACTCAACAACTAGAAACTCCACAACTAAAAACTCCACAACTGAAAACTCCACAACTTGAGACTCCGCAACTTGAAACTTCACAACTAGAAACTCTGCTATTAAAAATCCGCAACTAGAAACTCCACAACTTAAAACTCCACAACTAGATACTCCACAACTGGAAACTTTACAATTAGATACTTCACAACTAGAAACTCCACAACTAGATACTTCACAACTGGAAACTCCACAACTAGAAACTCCACAACTAGAGACTCCACAACTCGAATCTCAACAACTAGAAACTCCAGTACTAGAAACTCCACAACCACAGACGCCCCAACTCCACAACTAGAAACTCCACAACATTAAACTCCAACAAGATAGTCCACAACTAGAAACTCCACAACTGGAGACTCCACAAGTGGAAACTCCACAACTAGAGACTCCACAACTAGAACCTCCACAACTAGAGATTCCGCAACTAGAGACTCCACCACTAGAAACTCCACAACTACAAATTCCACAACCAGAAACTCCACAACTAGAAACTCCGCAACTAGAAACTCCGCAACTAGAGACTCACCAACTAGAAACTCCACAACTAGAATCTCCACAACTACAAACTCCACAAATACAGACTCGGCAACTAGAAATTCCACATCTAGAAACTCCACAACTACAAACTCCACAAATACAGACTCGGCAACTAGAAATTCCATATCTAGAAACTCCACAACTAAAAACTGCAAAACTAGAGCCTTATCATTTAGAAACTCAACAACTAGAAACTCCACAACTAAAAACTCCACAACTGAAAACTCCACAACTTGAGACTCCGCAACTTGAAACTTCACAACTAGAAACTCTGCTATTAAAAACTCCGCAACTAGAAACTCCGCAACTAGAAACTCCACAACTAGATACTCCACAACTGGAAACTTTACAACTAGATACTTCACAACTGGAAACTCCACAACTAGATACTCCACAACTGGAAACTCCACAACTAGAAACTCCACAACTAGAGACTCCACAACTCAAATCTCCACAACTAGAAACTCCAGTACTAGAAACTCCACAACTAGAAACTCGGCAGCTAGAAACTACACAACTAGAGACTCCACAACTAGAAACTCCACAACTAGAAACTCCAAAACTAGAAACTCCACAACTGAAAACTCCACAACTAGAAACTCCACAACTGAAAACTCCACAACTGGAAACTCCACAACTAGAGACTCCGCAACTAGAAACTCCACAACCAGAAACTCCACAACTAGAGACTCCGTAACTAGAAACTCCACAACTAAAAACTCCAGAACTGGAAACTCCACATTTAGACACCCCGCAACTAGAAACTCCGCAACTTGAGACGCCACAACTACAAACTCAACAAATACAGACTCGGCAACTAGAAATTCCATATCTAGAAACTCCACAACTAAAAACTGCAAAACTAGAGACTTCTCAACTAGAAACTCAACAACTAGAAACTCCACAACTAAAAACTCCACAACTGAAAACTCCACAACTTGAGACTCCGCAACTTGAAACTTCACAACTAGAAACTCTGCTATTAAAAAATCCGCAACTAGAAACTCCGCAACTAGAAACTCCACAACTTAAAACTCCACAACTAGATACTCCACAACTGGAAACTTTACAATTAGATACTTCACAACTAGAAACTCCACAACTAGATACTTCACAACTGGAAACTCCACAACTAGAAACTCCACAACTAGAGACTCCACAACTCGAATCTCAACAACTAGAAACTCCAGTACTAGAAACTCCACAACCACAGACGCCCCAACTCCACAACTAGAAACTCCACAACATTAAACTCCAACAAGATAGTCCACAACTAGAAACTCCACAACTGGAGACTCCACAAGTGGAAACTCCACAACTAGAGACTCCACAACTAGAACCTCCACAACTAGAGATTCCGCAACTAGAGACTCCACCACTAGAAACTCCACAACTACAAATTCCACAACCAGAAACTCCACAACTAGAAACTCCGCAACTAGAAACTCCGCAACTAGAGACTCACCAACTAGAAACTCCACAACTAGAAACTCCACAACTACAAACTCCACAAATACAGACTCGGCAACTAGAAATTCCATATCTAGAAACTCCACAACTAAAAACTGCAAAACTAGAGACTTATCATTTAGAAACTCAACAACTAGAAACTCCACAACTAAAAACTCCACAACTGAAAACTCCACAACTTGAGACTCCGCAACTTGAAACTTCACAACTAGAAACTCTGCTATTAAAACTCCGCAACTAGAAACTCCGCAACTAGAAACTCCACAACTAGATACTCCACAACTGGAAACTTTACAACTAGATACTTCACAACTGGAAACTCCACAACTAGATACTCCACAACTGGAAACTCCACAACTAGAAACTCCACAACTAGAGACTCCACAACTCAAATCTCCACAACTAGAAACTCCAGTACTAGAAACTCCACAACTAGAAACTCGGCAGCTAGAAACTACACAACTAGAGACTCCACAACTAGAAACTCCACAACTAGAAACTCCAAAACTAGAAACTCCACAACTGAAAACTCCACAACTAGAAACTCCACAACTGAAAACTCCACAACTGGAAACTCCACAACTAGAGACTCCGCAACTAGAAACTCCACAACCAGAAACTCCACAACTAGAGACTCCGTAACTAGAAACTCCACAACTAGAAACTCTGCAACTAGAGACTCCACAACTAGAAACTCCACAACTACAAACTCCACAAATAGAGACTCGGCTACAAGACATTTCATGTATAGAAAGTCCACAACTAAAAACTTCACAACTGGAAACTCCAAAACTAGAAACTCCACAACTAGAGTCTCCGCAACTAGACTCCACAACTTGAAGCTCCACAACTAGAGACTCCGCAAGTAGAAACTCCACAACTAGAAACTCCACAACTGGAAACTCCACAACTAGATACTCCGCAACTAGAAACTCCACCACTAGAGACTCCACAACTTGAAACTCCACAACTTTAAACTCCACAACTCAAAACTCCACAACTGGAAACTCCAAAACTAGAAACTCCACAACTAGAGTCTCCGCAACTAGACTCCACAACTTGAAGCTCCACAACTAGAGACTCCGCAAGTAGAAACTCCACAACTAGAAACTCCACAACTGGAAACTCCACAACTAGATACTCCGCAACTAGAAACTCCACAACTAGAGACTCCACAACTTGAAACTCCACAACTTTAAACTCCACAACTCAAAACTCCACAACTGGAAACTCCACAACTGGAAACTCCACAACTAGAAACTCCACAACTAGAAACTCCACAACTAGAGACTCACCAACTAGAAACTCCACAACTAGAAACTCCAAAACTACAAGCTCCACAAATACAGACTCGGCAACCAGAAATTTCATATCTAGAAACTCCACAACTAAAACTGCAAAACTAGAGACTTCTCAACTAGAAACTCAACAACTAGAATCTCCACAGCTAAAAACTCGACAACTGAAAACTCCACAACTTGAGACTCCGCAACTTGAAACTTCACAACTAGAAACTCCGCTATTAAAAACTCCGCAACTAGAAACTCCACAACTAGAAACTCCACAAGTTAAAACTCCACAACTAGATACTCCACAACTTTAAACTCCACAACTTGAGACTCCACAACTAGAAACTCCACAACTAGAAACTCTGCAACTAGAGACTCCACAACTAGAAACTCCACAACTACAAACTCCACAAATAGAGACTCGGCTACAAGACATTTCACGTCTAGAAAGTCCACAACTAAAAACTTCACAACTGGAAACTCCAAAACTAGAAACTCCACAACTACAGTCTCCGCAACTAGACTCCACAACTTGAAGCTCCACAACTAGAGACTCCGCAAGTAGAAACTCCACAACTAGAAACTCCACAACTGGAAACTCCACAACTAGAAACTCCACAACTAGAGACTCTGCAACTAGAAACTCCGCAACTAGAAACTCCGCAGCTAGAAACTACACAACTAGAGACTCCACAACTAGAAACTCCGCAACTAGAAACTCCACAACTAGAAACTCCACAACTCGAAACTCCACAACTGGAAACTCCATAACTAGACACTCCACAACTAGAGAATCTGCAACTAGAGACTTCAAACTAAAACCTCAACAACTAGAAACTTCAAAATTCGAAACTCTACTAGAAACTACACAACTGGAAACTCCACAACTAGACACTCCACAACTAGAAACTCCACAACTAGAGACTCTGCAACTATGGAACTCCGCAATTAGAAGCTCCGCAACAAGAAATTCCAGAGCTAGAAACATCACAACTAGACACTCCGCTACTAGAAACTCCACAACTTGAGACGCCGCAACTAGAAACTCCACAACTTGAAACTTCACAACGAGAAACTCCACAACTAGAAACTCTACAACTAGAGACTCCTCAACTAGAGAATTCGCAACTAGAAACTCCAAAACTAGAGACTCTGCAACTAGAAACTCCGCAGCTAGAAACTCCACAACTAGAAACTCCACAACTAGAAACTCCGCAACTAGAAACTCCGCAACTAGAGACTCACCAACTAGAAACTCCACAACTAGAAACTCCACAACTACAAACTCCACAAATACAGACTCGGCAACTAGAAATTCCATATCTAGAAACTCCACAACTAAAAACTGCAAAGCTAGAGACTTCTCAACTAGAAACTCAACAACTAGAAACTCCACAACTAAAAACTCCACAACTGAAAACTCCACAACTTGAGACTCCGCAACTTGAAACTTCACAACTAGAAACTCCGCTATTAAAAACTCCGCAACTAGAAACTCCGCAACTAGAAACTCCACAACTTAAAACTCCACAACTAGATACTCCACAACTGGAAACTTTACAACTAGATACTTCAGAACTGGAAACTCCACAACTAGATACTCCACAACTGGAAACTCCACAACTAGAAACTCCACAACTAGAGACTCCACAACTCGAATCTCCACAACTAGAAACTCTAGTGCTAGAAACTCCACAACCAGAGACTCCCCAACTCCACAACTAGAAACTTCAAAACATGAAACTCCAACTAGATACTCCACAACTAGAAACTCCACAAATAGAGACTCCACAACTGGAAACTCCACAACTAGAGACTCTGCAACTAGAAACTTCACAACTAGAGACTCCGCAACTCCACAACTAGAAACTCCACAACTGAAAAATCCACAACTATATACTCCACAACTATAAAATCCACAACTAGAAACTCCACAACTATAGACTCAACAACTTGAAACTCCACAAGTTTAAACTCCACAACTTAAGACTCCACAACTAGAAACTCCACAACTGGAAACTCCACAACTAGAAACTCCGCAACTAGAAACTCCGCAACAGGAGACTCTACAACTAGAAACTCCACAACTAGAAACTCCAAAACTAGAAACTCCACAACTAGAAACTTCACAACTAGAAACTCCGCCACTAGAGACTCCACCACTAGAAACTCCACAACTAGAAACTCCACAACCAGAAACTCCACAACTAGAAACTCCACAACTAGAAACTCCGCAACTAGAGACTCACCAACTATAAACTCCACAACTAGAAACTCCACAACTACAAACTCCACAAATACAGACTCGGCAACTGGAAATTCCATATCTAGAAACTCCACAACTAAAACTGCAAAACTAGAGACTTCTCAACTAGAAACTCAACAACTAGAAACTCCACAACTAAAAACTCGACAACTGAAAACTCCACAACTTGAGACTCCGCAACTTGAAACTTCACAACTAGAAACTCCGCTATTAAAAACTCCGCAACTAGAAACTCCGCAACTAGAAACTCCACAACTTAAAACTCCACAACTAGATACTCCACAACTGGAAACTTTACAACTAGATACTTCACAACTGGAAACTCCACAACTAGATACTCCACAACTGGAAACTCCACAACTAGAAACTCCACAACTAGAAACTCCACAACTAGAGACTCCACAACTCGAATCTCCACAACTAGAAACTCCAGTACTAGAAACTCCACAACCAGAGACTCCCCAACTCCACAACTAGAAACTTCAAAACATGAAACTCCAACTAGATACTCCACAACTAGAAACTCCACAAATAGAGACTCCACAACTGGAAACTCCACAACTAGAGACTCTGCAACTAGAAACTTCACAACTAGAGACTCCGCAACTCCACAACTAGAAACTCCACAAATGAAAAATCCACAACTAGATACTCCACAACTAGAAACTTCACAACTATAGACTCAACAACTTGAAACTCCACAAGTTTAAATTCCACAACTTAAGACTCCACAACTAGAAACTCCACAACTGGAAACTCCACAACTAGAAACTCCGCAACTAGAAACTCCTCAACAGGAGACTCTACAACTAGAAACTCCACTACTAGAAACTCCAAAACTAGAAACTCCACAACTAGAAACTCTGCAACTAGAAACTCCACCACTAGAGTCTCCACCACTAGAAACTCCATAACTAGAAACTCCACAACCAGAAACTCCACAACTAGAAACTCCACAACTAGAAACTCCGCAACTAGAGACTCACCAACTAGAAACTCCACAACTAGAAACTCCACAACTACAAACTCCGCAAATACAGACTCGGCAACTAGAAATTCCATATCTAGAAACTCCACAACTAAAACTGCAAAACTAGAGACTTCTCAACTAGAAACTCAACAACTACTCAACAACCTTTTTTCACCTCGATTATTACCATTGTCACTGGCTGCAAATCCCAACTTTCTATTATTTCTTGTTTGCTATGGGTGTTGATGTGTGTACGTATCGCGCGCGCATAGGACGCTTCCTTGCGCGCCACATACAACTCAAACAGCAATTCGCTGTCTGGCTCCGTTCAACGGCGTTTTTTGGTTACTGGAGACCAGGATGCCGTCTACTTGTAGTTTTGTTCAGTGTTGCACACATACTGCTTTGCGCTGGTGACATCGAAACAAATCCAGGGCCTGACAAAGTAGAGCAGCTATTAGTTTTGGTGAAAGATATAGGACAGACAATTGACAAATTCCAGAAAGAAACTTCAAGCAAGTTGAAGGACCTTCAAACGACTATTACAGATACAAAACGGCGACTTTCGAAAATAGAAGAGCGACTTGACGTTATAGACGTCTTACGTAAAGACGTTACAAGCGTGAACGAGGTCCTACAAGAATCACACGCCCAGCTGAAAAGCCTTGAAACGAAACAGACAGAGCAAGCAGATTTACTGGTCGACGATCTGAATAACAGAATGCGAAGGAATAACCTAGTCTTCAAAGGTATTCCGGAGCAGACAGCAGAAAAATGGAAGGACACAGAAAAAATAGTATCTGAATTTGTCACACAGCATCTTGGAATTCAATCGGGTGAAATAGAACGTGCCCACAGAGTAGGGCGAGTCACAGATGATCGAGTTCGGCCGATTGTAGTGAAATTTTTGAACTTCAAAGATAAGAGTAGCATTCTAAGAAACGCCTACAAGCTACAGAAATCTTCCCCTCGAGTCTGGGTAGAGGAGGATTTCTCGCCAAGGATACAGATGATAAGAAAGAAACTTCGCGATTTCGTAAAAGTAGAACGAAAGCCTGGCGAAAAGTATAAGCTGCTCTTTGATAAGGTTCTCCTGGGAAATAGATTGTACGGATTAGGGAATACTAATGACAGCACAATTGTTCAAATACCAAGGCACGAACCACGTGTAAACACGGCTTGACGCAGGAATCGTTGTGCGCATACCTTATCTCTCGTTGTATGTAATTTTCGCAGCATCTTGAACAAACAAGATCAACTTGCCACAATCGTTGAATGCTGCACTGCGGATCTAGTTCTCGGTACGGAGACGTGGTTAAATGCTGATGTATCGAACGGCGAACTCGCTCTGTCTGCTGATTTCAATATTTTCAGAAAGGACAGGTCATACCAGCGGGGTGGCGGCGTAATGATTGCCGTAAAAAGTCATTTTAAGGCGCAACTATTAGACACAGACGCACACTTAGAAATTTTGTGGATTGTACTGCAACTGTCAGCAGGTGAAACTTGTATTGTCGGGGTATGCTATCGTCCGCCAGACGCTTCTATCGAGTTTGTCGATAATTTGAATGACTCACTTAGTTTTGTTCAATGCAAACATCCAACATCACCAATAATATTAGCCGGTGATTTTAATTATCCGGGAATAGACTGGCGGACATGCACACCTACGGGTGGTACAAGAAGAAATGAATGTATTGATTTCCTTGATACACTTTCATTATTTAACATGACTCAAATGGTCTCTGTCCCTACACGCGGAAGTTCTGTTCTTGATTTAGTGCTCACTACTGAACCTGAGAATATGCGCGTCCACGTACTAGATTGTATTAGTGACCACAATGTTCTACACTGCGAGGCCATGATAAAAGTGGTAAAACCAGAAAAACAGATGAAAGTATTGTACGACTACAAACGAGCTGACGTACTGAACATTCTGTCCGACCTGTCGTCTTTCTCTGATCACTTTCTCACCAGCCTCCATTCTCGTGACACGAATGAAAACTGGCGAATCGCTCACGAGAAACTCATGCAACTAAAAAACCAATACATTCCTACAATTACAATCACATCTTCGACTCACAACTCATGGTTCACCTCGCATGTCAAGCGGTGCATCAACAAAAAAAAGCGCTTGTATTCTAAGGCAAGATTCTCGGGCACCGATGCTGCATGGGAAGAGTACAGAAACTATGCAAAGATATGCGACAGAGAAATAAAAACAGCTAAAGACAAATTTTTTAATGAGGATCTACCTGCGCTGCTAACAAACAATACTAAAAAATTTTGGAAAGTGGTAAATCCTAGGAAATGTTCGGGACAGCCAATTCATCTAACTAAAGACGATAAACTGTTGTCACCGTCAGAGGCTGCAGAAGAACTGAACTTATTCTTTGGATCTGTTTACACTGAAGAGGAGCCCATTTCGGCCGATTTAAAATTTGACTCCATTAACGCCACAATGAATGACATCGTGATCACTCCGGAAGGTATCGAATCGGCTATTGAACGTCTTGCAAACAATTCATCCCCTGGACCAGATGGTATATGCCCGAAGTTACTTAAAATTACTAAGCCAGTCATATCCCGTATTTTTGTAGCTTTATTTCAGCAGTCAATTGACACTGGATGTGTGCCTGACACATGGAAAATCGCTCGCGTGACGCCGATATTTAAATCCGGTGATTCATCGATGCCATCTAATTACAGGCCCATTTCACTCACCAGCATACCCTGCAAATTATTAGAACACATCATATCATCTGCAGTAATGACGTACTTAACCGAGCAAAATTACTTTATTCCTAACCAACATGGTTTCCAGCGCGGGCGTTCATGCGAAACACAATTATTCGAATTAGTTACTGACCTCCATTATGCCGTTCATGCGTCTACAATAATTGATGCCGTATTTATCGACCTTGCCAAAGCATTTGACAAAGTTCCCCACAGTCGTCTATTAATGAAGCTAGACTGCCTTAAGATAAACCGAAACGTTACCACTTGGATAAATAACTTTTTGTGTAATCGTTATCAATTCGTGACTGTAAATGATTGTTCATCTACATTGATTCAAGTTAAATCCGGGGTACCCCAAGGCTCTGTACTTGGACCGATACTGTTTCTCATCTACATTAACGACATTTCTAAAAACCTGGCATCTACTACTCGCTTATTTGCCGACGACTGTGTGATTTATAGAAAGATTACTAACCCAAACGACCACACTGCTTTACAAAAAGACCTTGATAGCATCGCTACTTGGTGCGATCAATGGCAAATGAAAATTAACGCTTCCAAAACAAAAGTTATAACTTTTACGAATACTACCCAGCCCCCGATCAATTCCTATCTCATTAATGCAATGCCAATAGAACACGTTTCATCAATAAAGTACTTAGGCGTCCATCTTTCCGCCGACCTGTCATGGAATGCCCACATTGACGCAATAACATCTAAAGCATCTAAAACACTTGGATTCATTAGACGCCACTTACATCAAGCTAACTGGAAGACAAAACTTACAGCATACACCTCCCTTGTTCGGTCTAAAATAGAATATGCTTCATTCATTTGGAACCCACATCAAATTTACTTAATTAACAAACTTGAATCCATGCAAAATAAAGCTGCCCGATTCATAACCAGAAACTACTTGCGTCATTCGAGCATCACTAATATCAAAGCATCACTGAGCCTCCCATTACTAGAGAAAAGAAGAGTGCTGGCCCTGCTATCCCATTTTCACAAACTTTATCATAATCATTCGTCATTTGCTACCACTTACATATTGCCTGCCCATCACTATTTTCCGCGCCTAGATCACCCCTTCAAAGTTTTAGTTCCATATGCGCGTACAAACATCTTCTATAACTCGCCTCTGTTGTGCGCACTCCGTCTTTGGAATGACTTACCACATGATGTTGTGTCTGTAAGAAACTTCGACGCCTTTGTAGAAATGTTAAAAAGCTCACCTAATATTGTATGAAAAAAAAAAAAAAAAAAAAACGGAGTGCTTTAGTGGTGTTACCAACTGTTTATTTGTTCAAATGTAACCTAACCCTCATCCCGTTTACTGTAACCCCCCCCCCCCTATGTAATGCCCGGCAAGGGCCTTTAGGGTATGTGAATAAAAAAAAACTAGAAACTCCACAACTAAAAACTCTACAACTGAAAACTCCACAACTTGAGACTCCGCAACTTGAAACTTCACAACTAGAAACTCCGCTATTAAAAACTCCGCAACTAGAAACTCCACAACTAGAAACTCCACAACTTAAAACTCCACAACTAGATACTCCACAACTGTAAACTCCACAACTTGAGACTCCACAACTAGAAACTCCACAACTAGAAACTCTGCAACTAGAGACTCCACAACTAGAAACTCCACAACTAGAAACTCCACAACTACAAACTCCACAAATAGAGACTCGGCTACAAGAAATTTCATGTCTAGAAAGTCCACAACTAAAAACTTCACAACTGGAAACTCCAAAACTAGAAACTCCACAACTAGAGACTCCGCAACTAGACTCCACAACTTGAAGCTCCACAACTAGAGACTCCGCAAGTAGAAACTCCACAACTAGAAACTCCACAACTGGAAACTCCACAACTAGATACTCTGCAACTAGAAACTCCACAACTCGAATCTCCACAACTAGAAACTCCAGTACTAGAAACTCCACAACCAGAGACTCCACAACTAGAAACTCCACAACTAAAAACTCACAACTGGAAACTCGACAATTAGAAACTCCACAACCAGAAACTCCACAACTAGAAACTCCACAACTAAAAACTCCCCAACTGGAAACTCCACAACTAGAAACTCCACAACTAGAAACTCCACAACTAGAGACTCCGCAACTAGAAACTCCACAACCAGAGACTCTGCAACTAGAAACTCCGCAACTAGAAACTCGGCAGCTAGAAACTACACAACTAGAGACTCCACAACTAGAAACTCCACAACTAGAAACTCCACAACTAGAAACTCCACAACTAAAAACTCCACAACTGGAAACTCCACAACTAGACACTCCGCAACTATAAACTCCGCAACTTGAGACGCCACAACTACAAACTCAACAAATACAGACTCGGCAACTAGAAATTCCATATCTAGAAACTCCACAACTAAAAACTGCAAAACTAGAGACTTCTCAACTAGAAACTCAACAACTAGAAACTCCACAACCAAAAACTCCACAACTGAAAACTCCACAACTTGAGACTCCGCAACTTGAAACTTCACAACTAGAAACTCTGCTATTAAAAAATCCGCAACTAGAAACTCCGCAACTAGAAACTCCACAACTTAAAACTCCACAACTAGATACTCCACAACTGGAAACTTTACAATTAGATACTTCACAACTAGAAACTCCACAACTAGATACTTCACAACTGGAAACTCCACAACTAGAAACTCCACAACTAGAGACTCCACAACTCGAATCTCAACAACTAGAAACTCCAGTACTAGAAACTCCACAACCACAGACGCCCCAACTCCACAACTAGAAACTCCACAACATTAAACTCCAACAAGATAGTCCACAACTAGAAACTCCACAACTACAAACTCCACAAATAGAGACTCGGCTACAAGACATTTCATGTCTAGAAAGTCCACAACTAAAAACTTCACAACTGGAAACTCCAAAACTAGAAACTCCACAACTAGAGTCTCCGCAACTAGACTCCACAACTTGAAGCTCCACAACTAGAGACTCCGCAAGTAGAAACTCCACAACTAGAAACTCCACAACTGGAAACTCCACAACTAGATACTCCGCAACTAGAAACTCCACAACTAGAGACTCCACAACTTGAAACTCCACAACTTTAAACTCCACAACTCAAAACTCCACAACTGGAAACTCCAAAACTAGAAACTCCACAACTAGAGTCTCCGCAACTAGACTCCACAACTTGAAGCTCCACAACTAGAGACTCCGCAAGTAGAAACTCCACAACTAGAAACTCCACAACTGGAAACTCCACAACTAGATACTCCGCAACTAGAAACTCCACAACTAGAGACTCCACAACTTGAAACTCCACAACTTTAAACTCCACAACTCAAAACTCCACAACTGGAAACTCCACAACTGGAAACTCCACAACTAGAAACTCCACAACTAGAAACTCCACAACTAGAGACTCACCAACTAGAAACTCCACAACTAGAAACTCCACAACTACAAGCTCCACAAATACAGACTCGGCAACCAGAAATTTCATATCTAGAAACTCCACAACTAAAACTGCAAAACTAGAGACTTCTCAACTAGAAACTCAACAACTAGAATCTCCACAGCTAAAAACTCGACAACTGAAAACTCCACAACTTGAGACTCCGCAACTTGAAACTTCACAACTAGAAACTCCGCTATTAAAAACTCCGCAACTAGAAACTCCACAACTAGAAACTCCACAAGTTAAAACTCCACAACTAGATACTCCACAACTTTAAACTCCACAACTTGAGACTCCACAACTAGAAACTCCACAACTAGAAACTCTGCAACTAGAGACTCCACAACTAGAAACTCCACAACTACAAACTCCACAAATAGAGACTCGGCTACAAGACATTTCACGTCTAGAAAGTCCACAACTAAAAACTTCACAACTGGAAACTCCAAAACTAGAAACTCCACAACTAGAGTCTCCGCAACTAGACTCCACAACTTGAAGCTCCACAACTAGAGACTCCGCAAGTAGAAACTCCACAACTAGAAACTCCACAACTGGAAACTCCACAACTAGAAACTCCACAACTAGAGACTCTGCAACTAGAAACTCCGCAACTAGAAACTCCGCAGCTAGAAACTACACAACTAGAGACTCCACAACTAGAAACTCCGCAACTAGAAACTCCACAACTAGAAACTCCACAACTCGAAACTCCACAACTGGAAACTCCATAACTAGACACTCCACAACTAGAGAATCTACAACTAGAGACTTCAAACTAAAACCTCAACAACTAGAAACTTCAAAATTCGAAACTCTACTAGAAACTACACAACTGGAAACTCCACAACTAGACACTCCACAACTAGAAACTCCACAACTAGAGACTCTGCAACTATGGAACTCCGCAATTAGAAGCTCCGCAACAAGAAATTCCAGAGCTAGAAACATCACAACTAGACACTCCGCTACTAGAAACTCCACAACTTGAGACGCCGCAACTAGAAACTCCACAACTTGAAACTTCACAACGAGAAACTCCACAACTAGAAACTCTACAACTAGAGACTCCTCAACTAGAGAATTCGCAACTAGAAACTCCAAAACTAGAGACTCTGCAACTAGAAACTCCGCAGCTAGAAACTCCACAACTAGAAACTCCACAACTAGAAACTCCGCAACTAGAAACTCCGCAACTAGAGACTCACCAACTAGAAACTCCACAACTAGAAACTCCACAACTACAAACTCCACAAATACAGACTCGGCAACTAGAAATTCCATATCTAGAAACTCCACAACTAAAAACTGCAAAGCTAGAGACTTCTCAACTAGAAACTCAACAACTAGAAACTCCACAACTAAAAACTCCACAACTGAAAACTCCACAACTTGAGACTCCGCAACTTGAAACTTCACAACTAGAAACTCCGCTATTAAAAACTCCGCAACTAGAAACTCCGCAACTAGAAACTCCACAACTTAAAACTCCACAACTAGATACTCCACAACTGGAAACTTTACAACTAGATACTTCAGAACTGGAAACTCCACAACTAGATACTCCACAACTGGAAACTCCACAACTAGAAACTCCACAACTAGAGACTCCACAACTCGAATCTCCACAACTAGAAACTCTAGTGCTAGAAACTCCACAACCAGAGACTCCCCAACTCCACAACTAGAAACTTCAAAACATGAAACTCCAACTAGATACTCCACAACTAGAAACTCCACAAATAGAGACTCCACAACTGGAAACTCCACAACTAGAGACTCTGCAACTAGAAACTTCACAACTAGAGACTCCGCAACTCCACAACTAGAAACTCCACAACTGAAAAATCCACAACTATATACTCCACAACTATAAAATCCACAACTAGAAACTCCACAACTATAGACTCAACAACTTGAAACTCCACAAGTTTAAACTCCACAACTTAAGACTCCACAACTAGAAACTCCACAACTGGAAACTCCACAACTAGAAACTCCGCAACTAGAAACTCCGCAACAGGAGACTCTACAACTAGAAACTCCACAACTAGAAACTCCAAAACTAGAAACTCCACAACTAGAAACTTCACAACTTGAAACTCCGCCACTAGAGACTCCACCACTAGAAACTCCACAACTAGAAACTCCACAAGCAGAAACTCCACAACTAGAAACTCCACAACTAGAAACTCCGCAACTAGAGACTCACCAACTATAAACTCCACAACTAGAAACTCCACAACTACAAACTCCACAAATACAGACTCGGCAACTGGAAATTCCATATCTAGAAACTCCACAACTAAAACTGCAAAACTAGAGACTTCTCAACTAGAAACTCAACAACTAGAAACTCCACAACTAAAAACTCGACAACTGAAAACTCCACAACTTGAGACTCCGCAACTTGAAACTTCACAACTAGAAACTCCGCTATTAAAAACTCCGCAACTAGAAACTCCGCAACTAGAAACTCCACAACTTAAAACTCCACAACTAGATACTCCACAACTGGAAACTTTACAACTAGATACTTCACAACTGGAAACTCCACAACTAGATACTCCACAACTGGAAACTCCACAACTAGAAACTCCACAACTAGAAACTCCACAACTAGAGACTCCACAACTCGAATCTCCACAACTAGAAACTCCAGTACTAGAAACTCCACAACCAGAGACTCCCCAACTCCACAACTAGAAACTTCAAAACATGAAACTCCAACTAGATACTCCACAACTAGAAACTCCACAAATAGAGACTCCACAACTGGAAACTCCACAACTAGAAACTCTAGTGCTAGAAACTCCACAACCAGAGACTCCCCAACTCCACAACTAGAAACTTCAAAACATGAAACTCCAACTAGATACTCCACAACTAGAAACTCCACAAATAGAGACTCCACAACTGGAAACTCCACAACTAGAGACTCTGCAACTAGAAACTTCACAACTAGAGACTCCGCAACTCCACAACTAGAAACTCCACAACTGAAAAATCCACAACTATATACTCCACAACTATAAAATCCACAACTAGAAACTCCACAACTATAGACTCAACAACTTGAAACTCCACAAGTTTAAACTCCACAACTTAAGACTCCACAACTAGAAACTCCACAACTGGAAACTCCACAACTAGAAACTCCGCAACTAGAAACTCCGCAACAGGAGACTCTACAACTAGAAACTCCACAACTAGAAACTCCAAAACTAGAAACTCCACAACTAGAAACTTCACAACTAGAAACTCCGCCACTAGAGACTCCACCACTAGAAACTCCACAACTAGAAACTCCACAAGCAGAAACTCCACAACTAGAAACTCCACAACTAGAAACTCCGCAACTAGAGACTCACCAACTATAAACTCCACAACTAGAAACTCCACAACTACAAACTCCACAAATACAGACTCGGCAACTGGAAATTCCATATCTAGAAACTCCACAACTAAAACTGCAAAACTAGAGACTTCTCAACTAGAAACTCAACAACTAGAAACTCCACAACTAAAAACTCGACAACTGAAAACTCCACAACTTGAGACTCCGCAACTTGAAACTTCACAACTAGAAACTCCGCTATTAAAAACTCCGCAACTAGAAACTCCGCAACTAGAAACTCCACAACTTAAAACTCCACAACTAGATACTCCACAACTGGAAACTTTACAACTAGATACTTCACAACTGGAAACTCCACAACTAGATACTCCACAACTGGAAACTCCACAACTAGAAACTCCACAACTAGAAACTCCACAACTAGAGACTCCACAACTCGAATCTCCACAACTAGAAACTCCAGTACTAGAAACTCCACAACCAGAGACTCCCCAACTCCACAACTAGAAACTTCAAAACATGAAACTCCAACTAGATACTCCACAACTAGAAACTCCACAAATAGAGACTCCACAACTGGAAACTCCACAACTAGAGACTCTGCAACTAGAAACTTCACAACTAGAGACTCCGCAACTCCACAACTAGAAACTCCACAAATGAAAAATCCACAACTAGATACTCCACAACTAGAAACTTCACAACTATAGACTCAACAACTTGAAACTCCACAAGTTTAAATTCCACAACTTAAGACTCCACAACTAGAAACTCCACAACTGGAAACTCCACAACTAGAAACTCCGCAACTAGAAACTCCTCAACAGGAGACTCTACAACTAAAAACTCCACTACTAGAAACTCCAAAACTAGAAACTCCACAACTAGAAACTCTGCAACTAGAAACTCCACCACTAGAGTCTCCACCACTAGAAACTCCATAACTAGAAACTCCACAACCAGAAACTCCACAACTAGAAACTCCACAACTAGAAACTCCGCAACTAGAGACTCACCAACTAGAAACTCCACAACTAGAAACTCCACAACTACAAACTCCGCAAATACAGACTCGGCAACTAGAAATTCCATATCTAGAAACTCCACAACTAAAACTGCAAAACTAGAGACTTCTCAACTAGAAACTCAACAACTAGAAACTCCACAACTAAAAACTCTACAACTGAAAACTCCACAACTTGAGACTCCGCAACTTGAAACTTCACAACTAGAAACTCCGCTATTAAAAACTCCGCAACTAGAAACTCCACAACTAGAAACTCCACAACTTAAAACTCCACAACTAGATACTCCACAACTGTAAACTCCACAACTTGAGACTCCACAACTAGAAACTCCACAACTAGAAACTCTGCAACTAGAGACTCCACAACTAGAAACTCCACAACTAGAAACTCCACAACTACAAACTCCACAAATAGAGACTCGGCTACAAGAAATTTCATGTCTAGAAAGTCCACAACTAAAAACTTCACAACTGGAAACTCCAAAACTAGAAACTCCACAACTAGAGACTCCGCAACTAGACTCCACAACTTGAAGCTCCACAACTAGAGACTCCGCAAGTAGAAACTCCACAACTAGAAACTCCACAACTGGAAACTCCACAACTAGATACTCTGCAACTAGAAACTCCACAACTCGAATCTCCACAACTAGAAACTCCAGTACTAGAAACTCCACAACCAGAGACTCCACAACTAGAAACTCCACAACTAAAAACTCACAACTGGAAACTCGACAATTAGAAACTCCACAACCAGAAACTCCACAACTAGAAACTCCACAACTAAAAACTCCCCAACTGGAAACTCCACAACTAGAAACTCCACAACTAGAAACTCCACAACTAGAGACTCCGCAACTAGAAACTCCACAACCAGAGACTCTGCAACTAGAAACTCCGCAACTAGAAACTCGGCAGCTAGAAACTACACAACTAGAGACTCCACAACTAGAAACTCCACAACTAGAAACTCCACAACTAGAAACTCCACAACTAAAAACTCCACAACTGGAAACTCCACAACTAGACACTCCGCAACTATAAACTCCGCAACTTGAGACGCCACAACTACAAACTCAACAAATACAGACTCGGCAACTAGAAATTCCATATCTAGAAACTCCACAACTAAAAACTGCAAAACTAGAGACTTCTCAACTAGAAACTCAACAACTAGAAACTCCACAACTAAAAACTCCACAACTGAAAACTCCACAACTTGAGACTCCGCAACTTGAAACTTCACAACTAGAAACTCTGTTATTAAAAAATCCGCAACTAGAAACTCCGCAACTAGAAACTCCACAACTTAAAACTCCACAACTAGATACTCCACAACTGGAAACTTTACAATTAGATACTTCACAACTAGAAACTCCACAACTAGATACTTCACAACTGGAAACTCCACAACTAGAAACTCCACAACTAGAGACTCCACAACTCGAATCTCAACAACTAGAAACTCCAGTACTAGAAACTCCACAACCACAGACGCCCCAACTCCACAACTAGAAACTCCACAACATTAAACTCCAACAAGATAGTCCACAACTAGAAACTCCACAACTACAAACTCCACAAATAGAGACTCGGCTACAAGACATTTCATGTCTAGAAAGTCCACAACTAAAAACTTCACAACTGGAAACTCCAAAACTAGAAACTCCACAACTAGAGTCTCCGCAACTAGACTCCACAACTTGAAGCTCCACAACTAGAGACTCCGCAAGTAGAAACTCCACAACTAGAAACTCCACAACTGGAAACTCCACAACTAGATACTCCGCAACTAGAAACTCCACAACTAGAGACTCCACAACTTGAGACTCCACAACTTGAAACTCCACAACTTTAAACTCCACAACTCAAAACTCCACAACTGGAAACTCCAAAACTAGAAACTCCACAACTAGAGTCTCCGCAACTAGACTCCACAACTTGAAGCTCCACAACTAGAGACTCCGCAAGTAGAAACTCCACAACTAGAAACTCCACAACTGGAAACTCCACAACTAGATACTCCGCAACTAGAAACTCCACAACTAGAGACTCCACAACTTGAAACTCCACAACTTTAAACTCCACAACTCAAAACTCCACAACTGGAAACTCCACAACTGGAAACTCCACAACTAGAAACTCCACAACTAGAAACTCCACAACTAGAGACTCACCAACTAGAAACTCCACAACTAGAAACTCCACAACTACAAGCTCCACAAATACAGACTCGGCAACCAGAAATTTCATATCTAGAAACTCCACAACTAAAACTGCAAAACTAGAGACTTCTCAACTAGAAACTCAACAACTAGAATCTCCACAGCTAAAAACTCGACAACTGAAAACTCCACAACTTGAGACTCCGCAACTTGAAACTTCACAACTAGAAACTCCGCTATTAAAAACTCCGCAACTAGAAACTCCACAACTAGAAACTCCACAAGTTAAAACTCCACAACTAGATACTCCACAACTTTAAACTCCACAACTTGAGACTCCACAACTAGAAACTCCACAACTAGAAACTCTGCAACTAGAGACTCCACAACTAGAAACTCCACAACTACAAACTCCACAAATAGAGACTCGGCTACAAGACATTTCACGTCTAGAAAGTCCACAACTAAAAACTTCACAACTGGAAACTCCAAAACTAGAAACTCCACAACTAGAGTCTCCGCAACTAGACTCCACAACTTGAAGCTCCACAACTAGAGACTCCGCAAGTAGAAACTCCACAACTAGAAACTCCACAACTGGAAACTCCACAACTAGAAACTCCACAACTAGAGACTCTGCAACTAGAAACTCCGCAACTAGAAACTCCGCAGCTAGAAACTACACAACTAGAGACTCCACAACTAGAAACTCCGCAACTAGAAACTCCACAACTAGAAACTCCACAACTCGAAACTCCACAACTGGAAACTCCATAACTAGACACTCCACAACTAGAGAATCTACAACTAGAGACTTCAAACTAAAACCTCAACAACTAGAAACTTCAAAATTCGAAACTCTACTAGAAACTACACAACTGGAAACTCCACAACTAGACACTCCACAACTAGAAACTCCACAACTAGAGACTCTGCAACTATGGAACTCCGCAATTAGAAGCTCCGCAACAAGAAATTCCAGAGCTAGAAACATCACAACTAGACACTCCGCTACTAGAAACTCCACAACTTGAGACGCCGCAACTAGAAACTCCACAACTTGAAACTTCACAACGAGAAACTCCACAACTAGAAACTCTACAACTAGAGACTCCTCAACTAGAGAATTCGCAACTAGAAACTCCAAAACTAGAGACTCTGCAACTAGAAACTCCGCAGCTAGAAACTCCACAACTAGAAACTCCACAACTAGAAACTCCGCAACTAGAAACTCCGCAACTAGAGACTCACCAACTAGAAACTCCACAACTAGAAACTCCACAACTACAAACTCTACAAATACAGACTCGGCAACTAGAAATTCCATATCTAGAAACTCCACAACTAAAAACTGCAAAGCTAGAGACTTCTCAACTAGAAACTCAACAACTAGAAACTCCACAACTAAAAACTCCACAACTGAAAACTCCACAACTTGAGACTCCGCAACTTGAAACTTCACAACTAGAAACTCCGCTATTAAAAACTCCGCAACTAGAAACTCCGCAACTAGAAACTCCACAACTTAAAACTCCACAACTAGATACTCCACAACTGGAAACTTTACAACTAGATACTTCAGAACTGGAAACTCCACAACTAGATACTCCACAACTGGAAACTCCACAACTAGAAACTCCACAACTAGAGACTCCACAACTCGAATCTCCACAACTAGAAACTCTAGTGCTAGAAACTCCACAACCAGAGACTCCCCAACTCCACAACTAGAAACTTCAAAACATGAAACTCCAACTAGATACTCCACAACTAGAAACTCCACAAATAGAGACTCCACAACTGGAAACTCCACAACTAGAGACTCTGCAACTAGAAACTTCACAACTAGAGACTCCGCAACTCCACAACTAGAAACTCCACAACTGAAAAATCCACAACTATATACTCCACAACTATAAAATCCACAACTAGAAACTCCACAACTATAGACTCAACAACTTGAAACTCCACAAGTTTAAACTCCACAACTTAAGACTCCACAACTAGAAACTCCACAACTGGAAACTCCACAACTAGAAACTCCGCAACTAGAAACTCCGCAACAGGAGACTCTACAACTAGAAACTCCACAACTAGAAACTCCAAAACTAGAAACTCCACAACTAGAAACTTCACAACTAGAAACTCCGCCACTAGAGACTCCACCACTAGAAACTCCACAACTAGAAACTCCACAAGCAGAAACTCCACAACTAGAAACTCCACAACTAGAAACTCCGCAACTAGAGACTCACCAACTATAAACTCCACAACTAGAAACTCCACAACTACAAACTCCACAAATACAGACTCGGCAACTGGAAATTCCATATCTAGAAACTCCACAACTAAAACTGCAAAACTAGAGACTTCTCAACTAGAAACTCAACAACTAGAAACTCCACAACTAAAAACTCGACAACTGAAAACTCCACAACTTGAGACTCCGCAACTTGAAACTTCACAACTAGAAACTCCGCTATTAAAAACTCCGCAACTAGAAACTCCGCAACTAGAAACTCCACAACTTAAAACTCCACAACTAGATACTCCACAACTGGAAACTTTACAACTAGATACTTCACAACTGGAAACTCCACAACTAGATACTCCACAACTGGAAACTCCACAACTAGAAACTCCACAACTAGAAACTCCACAACTAGAGACTCCACAACTCGAATCTCCACAACTAGAAACTCCAGTACTAGAAACTCCACAACCAGAGACTCCCCAACTCCACAACTAGAAACTTCAAAACATGAAACTCCAACTAGATACTCCACAACTAGAAACTCCACAAATAGAGACTCCACAACTGGAAACTCCACAACTAGAGACTCTGCAACTAGAAACTTCACAACTAGAGACTCCGCAACTCCACAACTAGAAACTCCACAAATGAAAAATCCACAACTAGATACTCCACAACTAGAAACTTCACAACTATAGACTCAACAACTTGAAACTCCACAAGTTTAAATTCCACAACTTAAGACTCCACAACTAGAAACTCCACAACTGGAAACTCCACAACTAGAAACTCCGCAACTAGAAACTCCTCAACAGGAGACTCTACAACTAAAAACTCCACTACTAGAAACTCCAAAACTAGAAACTCCACAACTAGAAACTCTGCAACTAGAAACTCCACCACTAGAGTCTCCACCACTAGAAACTCCATAACTAGAAACTCCACAACCAGAAACTCCACAACTAGAAACTCCACAACTAGAAACTCCGCAACTAGAGACTCACCAACTAGAAACTCCACAACTAGAAACTCCACAACTACAAACTCCGCAAATACAGACTCGGCAACTAGAAATTCCATATCTAGAAACTCCACAACTAAAACTGCAAAACTAGAGACTTCTCAACTAGAAACTCAACAACTAGAAACTCCACAACTAAAAACTCTACAACTGAAAACTCCACAACTTGAGACTCCGCAACTTGAAACTTCACAACTAGAAACTCCGCTATTAAAAACTCCGCAACTAGAAACTCCACAACTAGAAACTCCACAACTTAAAACTCCACAACTAGATACTCCACAACTGTAAACTCCACAACTTGAGACTCCACAACTAGAAACTCCACAACTAGAAACTCTGCAACTAGAGACTCCACAACTAGAAACTCCACAACTAGAAACTCCACAACTACAAACTCCACAAATAGAGACTCGGCTACAAGAAATTTCATGTCTAGAAAGTCCACAACTAAAAACTTCACAACTGGAAACTCCAAAACTAGAAACTCCACAACTAGAGACTCCGCAACTAGACTCCACAACTTGAAGCTCCACAACTAGAGACTCCGCAAGTAGAAACTCCACAACTAGAAACTCCACAACTGGAAACTCCACAACTAGATACTCTGCAACTAGAAACTCCACAACTCGAATCTCCACAACTAGAAACTCCAGTACTAGAAACTCCACAACCAGAGACTCCACAACTAGAAACTCCACAACTAAAAACTCACAACTGGAAACTCGACAATTAGAAACTCCACAACCAGAAACTCCACAACTAGAAACTCCACAACTAAAAACTCCCCAACTGGAAACTCCACAACTAGAAACTCCACAACTAGAAACTCCACAACTAGAGACTCCGCAACTAGAAACTCCACAACCAGAGACTCTGCAACTAGAAACTCCGCAACTAGAAACTCGGCAGCTAGAAACTACACAACTAGAGACTCCACAACTAGAAACTCCACAACTAGAAACTCCACAACTAGAAACTCCACAACTAAAAACTCCACAACTGGAAACTCCACAACTAGACACTCCGCAACTATAAACTCCGCAACTTGAGACGCCACAACTACAAACTCAACAAATACAGACTCGGCAACTAGAAATTCCATATCTAGAAACTCCACAACTAAAAACTGCAAAACTAGAGACTTCTCAACTAGAAACTCAACAACTAGAAACTCCACAACTAAAAACTCCACAACTGAAAACTCCACAACTTGAGACTCCGCAACTTGAAACTTCACAACTAGAAACTCTGCTATTAAAAAATCCGCAACTAGAAACTCCGCAACTAGAAACTCCACAACTTAAAACTCCACAACTAGATACTCCACAACTGGAAACTTTACAATTAGATACTTCACAACTAGAAACTCCACAACTAGATACTTCACAACTGGAAACTCCACAACTAGAAACTCCACAACTAGAGACTCCACAACTCGAATCTCAACAACTAGAAACTCCAGTACTAGAAACTCCACAACCACAGACGCCCCAACTCCACAACTAGAAACTCCACAACATTAAACTCCAACAAGATAGTCCACAACTAGAAACTCCACAACTGGAGACTCCACAAGTGGAAACTCCACAACTAGAGACTCTGCAACTAGAAACTTCACAACTAGAGACTCCGCAACTCCACAACTAGAAACTCCACAACTAAAAAATCCAACACTAGATACTCCACAACTTAAAAATCCACAACTAGAAACTCCACAACTCTAGGCTGAACAACTTGAAACTCCACAAGTTTAAACTCCACATTTTAAGACTCCACAACTAGAAACTCCACAACTGGAAACTCCACAACTAGAAACTCCGCAACTAGAAACTCCGCAACAGAAGACTATACAACTAGAAACGCCACAACTAGAAACTCCACAACTAGAAACTCCACAACTAGAAACTCCACAACTAGAAACTTCACAACTAGAGACTCCGCAACTAGAGACTCCACAACTATACACTACACAACTAGAAACTCCACACACAACCAGAGACTCTGCAATTCCACAACTAGAAACTCCACAACTGCAAACTCCACAACTAGATACTCCGCAACTAGAAACTCCGCAACTAGAAACTCCACAACCAGAGTTTCTGCAACTAGAAACTCCGCAGCTAGAAACTACACAACTAGAGACTCCACAACTAGAAACTCCGCAACTAGAAACTCCACAACCAGAAACTCCACAACTCAAAACTCCACAACTAGAAACTCCAAAACTCGAAACTCCACAACTGGAAACTCCACAACTAGACACTCCACAACTAGACACTCCACAACTAAAAACTCTTCAAGTAGAAACTCCAAAACTAGAGACTCCACAACTAGAGAAACTACAACTAGAGACTTCAAACTAGAAACTCAACAACTAGAAACTTAAAAATTCGAAACTCTACTAGAAACTACACAACTGGAAACTCCACAACTAGACACTCCACAACTAGAAACTCCACAACTAGAGACTCTGCAACTATGGAACTCCGCAACTAGAAACTTCACAACGAGAAACTCCACAACTAGAAACTCTACAACTAGAGACTCCTCAACTAGAGAATTCGCAACTAGAAACTCCAAAACTAGAGACTCTGCAACTAGAAACTCCGCAGCTAGAAACTCCACAACTAGAAACTCCACAATTAGAAACTCCACAACTAGAACCTCCACAACTAGAGATTCCGCAACTAGAGACTCCACCACTAGAAACTCCACAACTAGAAATTCTACAACCAGAAACTCCACAACTAGAAACTCCGCAACTAGAAACTCCGCAACTAGAGACTCACATACTAGAAACTCCACAACTAGAAACTCCACAACTATAAACTCCACAAATACAGACTCGGCAACTAGAAATTCCATATCTAGAAACTCCACAACTAAAAACCACAAAACTAGAGACTTCTCAACTAGAAACTCAACAACTAGAAACTCCACAACTAAAAACTCCACAACTGAAAACTCCACAACTTGAGACTCCGCAACTTGAAACTTCACAACTAGAAACTCCGCTATTAAAAACTGCGCAACTAGAAACTCCGCAACTAGAAACTCCACAACTTAAAACTCCACAACTAGATACTCCATCACTGGAAACTTTACAACTAGATACTTCACAACTGGAAACTCCACAACTAGATACTCCACAGCTGGAAACTCCACAACTAGAAACTCCACAACTAGAGACTCCACAACTCGAATCTCCACAACTAGAAACTCCAGTACTAGAAACTCCACAACCAGAGACTCCCCAACTCCACAACTAGAAACTTCACAACATGAAACTCCAACTATATACTCCACAACTTGAGACTCCACAACTGGAAACTCCACAACTAGAGACTCTGCAACTAGAAACTTCACAACTAGAGACTCCGCAACTCCACAACTAGAAACTCCACAACTGAAAAATCCACAACTAGATACTTCACAACTAGAAAATCCACAACTAGAAACTCCACAACTATAGACTCAACAACTTGAAACTCCACAAGTTTAAACTCCATCACTTAAGACTCCACAACTAGAAACTCCACAACTGGAAACTCCACAGCTAGAAACTCCGTAACTAGAAACTCCGCCACTAGAGACTCCACCACTAGAAACTCCACAACTAGAAACTCCACAACCAGAAACTCCACAACTAGAAACTCCACAACTAGAAACTCCGCAACTAGAGACTCACCAACTAGAAACTCCACAACTACAAACTCCACAACTACAAACTCCACAACTAGAAACTCCACAACTAGAAACTCCACAACTAGAGACTCCGCAACTAGAAACTCCACAACCAGAGACTCTGCAACTAGAAACTCCACAGCTAGAAACTCCGCAGCTAGAAACTACACAACTAGAGACTCCACAACTAGAAACTCCGCAACTAGAAACTCCACAACTAGAAACTCCACAACTCAAAACTCCACAACTAGATACTCCACAACTTGAAACTCCACAACTAGAGACTCCGCAACTAGAAACTCCACAACTAGAAACTCCACAACTGGAAACTCCACAACTAGATACTCCGCAACTAGAAACTCCACAACTAGAGACTCCACAACTTGAAACTCCACAACTTTAAACTCCACAACTTGAGACTCCACAACTAGAAACTCCATAACTCAAAACTCCACAACTGGAAACTCCACAATTAGAAAAGCCAAAAACTGAAACTCCACAACTAGAAACTCCACAACTAAAAACTCCACAACTGGAAACTCCACAACTAGAAACTCCACAACTAGAGACTCCGCAACTAGAAACTCCACAACCAGAGACTCTGCAACTAGAAACTCCGCAACTAGAAACTCGGCAGCTAGAAACTACACAACTAGAGACTCCACAACTAGAAACGCCACAACTAGAAACTCCACAACTAGAAACTCCACAACTAAAAACTCCACAACTGGAAACTCTACAACTAGACACTCCGCAACTAGAAACTCCGCAACTTGAGACGCCACAACTACAAACTCCACAAATACAGACTCGGCAACTAGAAATTCCATATCTAGAAACTCCACAACTAAAAACTGCAAAACTAGAGACTTCTCAACTAGAAACTCAACAACTAGAAACTCCACATCTAAAAACTCCACAACTGAAAACTCCACAACTTGAGACTCCGCAACTTGAAACTTCACAACTAGAAACTCTGCTATTAAAAAATCCGCAACTAGAAACTCCGCAACTAGAAACTCCACAACTTAAAACTCCACAACTAGATACTCCACAACTGGAAACTTTACAATTAGATACTTCACAACTAGAAACTCCACAACTAGATACTTCACAACTGGAAACTCCACAACTAGAAACTCCACAACTAGAGACTCCACAACTCGAATCTCAACAACTAGAAACTCCTGTACTAGAAACTCCACAACCACAGACGCCCCAACTCCACAACTAGAAACTCCACAACATTAAACTCCAACAAGATAGTCCACAACTAGAAACTCCACAACTGGAGACTCCACAAGTGGAAACTCCACAACTAGAGACTCCACAACTAGAACCTCCACAACTAGAGATTCCGCAACTAGAGACTCCACCGTTAGAAACTCCACAACTACAAATTCCACAACCAGAAACTCCACAACTAGAAACTCCGCAACTAGAAACTCCGCAACTAGAGACTGACCAACTAGAAACTCCACAACTAGAAACTCCACAACTACAAACTCCACAAATACAGACTCGGCAACTAGAAATTCCATATCTAGAAACTCCACAACTAAAAACTGCAAAACTAGAGACTTATCATTTAGAAACTCCACAACTAGAAACTCCGCAACTAGAAACTCCGCAACTAGAGACTCACCAACTAGAAACTCCACAACTAGAAACTCCACAACTACAAACTCCACAAATACAGACTCGGCAACTAGAAATTCCATATCTAGAAACTCCACAACTAAAAACTGCAAAACTAGAGACTTATCATTTAGAAACTCAACAACTAGAAACTCCGCAACTAAAAACTCCACAACTGAAAACTCCACAACTTGAGACTCCGCAACTTGAAACTTCACAACTAGAAACTCTGCTATTAAAAACTCCGCAACTAGAAACTCCGCAACTAGAAACTCCACAACTAGATACTCCACAACTGGAAACTTTACAACTAGATACTTCACAACTGGAAACTCCACAACTAGATACTCCACAACTGGAAACTCCACAACTAGAAACTCCACAACTAGAGACTCCACAACTCAAATCTCCACAACTAGAAACTCCCGTACTAGAAACTCCACAACTAGAAACTCGGCAGCTAGAAACTACACAACTAGAGACTCCACAACTAGAAACTCCACAACTAAAAACTCCAAAACTAGAAACTCTACAACTGAAAACTCCACAACTAGAAACTCCACAACTGAAAACTCCACAACTGGAAACTCCACAACTAGAGACTCCGCAACTAGAAACTCCACAACCAGAAACTCCACAACTAGAGACTCCGTAACTAGAAACTCCACAACTAGAAATTCCACAACTAGAAACTCCACAACTAGAAACTCTGCAACTAGAGACTCCACAACTAGAAACTCCACAACTACAAACTCCACAAATAGAGACTCGGCTACAAGACATTTCATGTCTAGAAAGTCCACAACTAAAAACTTCACAACTGGAAACTCCAAAACTAGAAACTCCACAACTAGAGTCTCCGCAACTAGACTCCACAACTTGAAGCTCCACAACTAGAGACTCCGCAAATAGAAACTCCACAACTAGAAACTCCACAACTGGAAACTCCACAACTAGAAACTCCACAACTGGAAACTCCACAACTAGATACTCCGCAACTAGAAACTCCACAACTAGAGACTCCACAACTTGAAACTCCACAACTTTAAACTCCACAACTCAAAACTCCACAACTGGAAACTCCACAACTGGAAACTCCACAACTAGAAACTCCGCAACTAGAAACTCTGCAACAGGAGACTCTACAACTAGAAACTCCACAACTAGAAACTCCAAAACTAGAAACTCCACAACTAGAAACTTCACAACTAGAAACTCCGCCACTAGAGTCTCCACCACTAGAAACTCCATAACTAGAAACTCCACAACCAGAAACTCCACAACTAGAAACTCCACAACTAGAAACTCCGCAACTAGAGACTCACCAACTAGAAACTCCACAACTAGAAACTCCACAACTACAAACTCCGCAAATACAGACTCGGCAACTAGAAATTACATATCTAGAAACTCCACAACTAAAACTGCAAAACTAGAGACTTCTCAACTAGAAACTCAACAACTAGAAACTCCACAACTAAAAACTCTACAACTGAAAACTCCACAACTTGAGACTCCGCAACTTGAAACTTCACAACTAGAAACTCCGCTATTAAAAACTCCGCAACTAGAAACTCCACAACTAGAAACTCCACAACTTAAAACTCCACAACTAGATACTCCACAACTGTAAACTCCACAACTTGAGACTCCACAACTAGAAACTCCACAACTAGAAACTCTGCAACTAGAGACTCCACAACTAGAGACTCCACAACTAGAAACTCCACAACTACAAACTCCACAAATAGAGACTCGGCTACAAGAAATTTCATGTCTAGAAAGTCCACAACTAAAAACTTCACAACTGGAAACTCCAAAACTAGAAACTCCACAACTAGAGACTCCGCAACTAGACTCCACAACTTGAAGCTCCACAACTAGAGACTCCGCAAGTAGAAACTCCACAACTAGAAACTCCACAACTGGAAACTCCACAACTAGATACTCTGCAACTAGAAACTCCACAACTCGAATCTCCACAACTAGAAACTCCAGTACTAGAAACTCCACAACCAGAGACTCCACAACTAGAAACTCCACAACTAAAAACTCACAACTGGAAACTCGACAATTAGAAACTCCACAACCAGAAACTCCACAACTAGAAACTCCACAACTAAAAACTCCCCAACTGGAAACTCCACAACTAGAAACTCCACAACTAGAAACTCCACAACTAGAGACTCCGCAACTAGAAACTCCACAACCAGAGACTCTGCAACTAGAAACTCCGCAACTAGAAACTCGGCAGCTAGAAACTACACAACTAGAGACTCCACAACTAGAAACTCCACAACTAGAAACTCCACAACTAGAAACTCCACAACTAAAAACTCCACAACTGGAAACTCCAAAACTAGACACTCCGCAACTATAAACTCCGCAACTTGAGACGCCACAACTACAAACTCAACAAATACAGACTCGGCAACTAGAAATTCCATATCTAGAAACTCCACAACTAAAAACTGCAAAACTAGAGACTTCTCAACTAGAAACTCAACAACTAGAAACTCCACAACTAAAAACTCCACAACTGAAAACTCCACAACTTGAGACTCCGCAACTTGAAACTTCACAACTAGAAACTCTGCTATTAAAAAATCCGCAACTAGAAACTCCGCAACTAGAAACTCCACAACTTAAAACTCCACAACTAGATACTCCACAACTGGAAACTTTACAATTAGATACTTCACAACTAGAAACTCCACAACTAGATACTTCACAACTGGAAACTCCACAACTAGAAACTCCACAACTAGAGACTCCACAACTCGAATCTCAACAACTAGAAACTCCAGTACTAGAAACTCCACAACCACAGACGCCCCAACTCCACAACTAGAAACTCCACAACATTAAACTCCAACAAGATAGTCCACAACTAGAAACTCCACAACTGGAGACTCCACAAGTGGAAACTCCACAACTAGAGACTCTGCAACTAGAAACTTCACAACTAGAGACTCCGCAACTCCACAACTAGAAACTCCACAACTAAAAAATCCAACACTAGATACTCCACAACTTAAAAATCCACAACTAGAAACTCCACAACTCTAGGCTCAACAACTTGAAACTCCACAAGTTTAAACTCCACATTTTAAGACTCCACAACTAGAAACTCCACAACTGGAAACTCCACAACTAGAAACTCCGCAACTAGAAACTCCGCAACAGAAGACTATACA